>NC_052057.2:32715394-33010394 GCF_903992535.2 Arvicola amphibius | reverse complement strand
ATTCTCGTTAAACATGAAATGGCCTCAGCAAGAAAGAAAATGGAGGAACTTCTGAATTGTCTTGCCCGGTCGCACTTTGTCATGCTTCTTTCTACTTCCATGCTTCCTCACCATGGTAGACGGTATCCTTGAACTATAAGCCAGAATAAAACATTCCTTTTCAAATTGCTTTTGGCAAATGTTTTATTGTATCAAGGAGAAAAGACTAAAGCACTAAGCTCCCTTACTAATTGGTAGGTTTCTGTTACTGATGTGTACCACCACTTACTGCAGTGGAACAGGTTTTCCTTTTGAATTCCAAACTTGTTTTCTGCGTGCAACCAACTAGGGTCATCTTGCTTTTTAGCTAGACGTTTGTCCATTCCCTTTCAGCAAGGGTTTTGCTTGAGATTGTGTTAGCCTTTGAGACAAAGCTTTGGTCACGCTCTTTAACAATACCAAAACTGAGATTTTGGTGCCAGTGGGGGACTGGTCATATTCTTGCTAATACAACCTGTGTAAAGTAGAATGGTTATTAAGTTCCTCATAAGGGATATTTAAAAGAATTGATTCCCAAGAAGGTGAGTCACAGCTGACTCTCTTGGCAATTTTCTTTCTGTTGAGTAGAATTGGATAATCATTCAGAACTATAGTCATTTAGTGGGAGGACACTTATTACAAGCACTGTAGTGCAAAGAACAGCTTGACTGCATGCTAGTCTTAACCACTAAACACAGGAAACTAAAATATGAGATGATAGGGATAGTGGTCCCTTCCTTAAGTAGGTGATGGAGAGCCATTATCCTTTAGGGACACGGCTGGGATACTCCTCAGGAATGTTTACCAACTGTTTGGGTGGAAAATGGTTTTGTTTCTTTTATGCATATCAATAATATACACCCTCAGGTTTGCTCCAGGACTTACTTCTAAATGGAGCACTTCCCTTTCAATGTTGGGGAAAAGCAATGCAGTGAAAGGGTGGCAACAAACATATATAAGAATTGATCTTCCTTTAAGCAAAGTGATTCTGATTTTAAAATCAAATTATTAATATCATTTTAAATAGATTTGTTTCCTATAACTATCACCACAGGGAACGAGAAGGGGCCTAAAAGCATCAATGTTTCCTGTGCTTGGTAGCATTTTGAAAGAGAACCCTAAAGAGTCAGCCATGCCATTCACTTCATGCAGTTGAACTGTGGTTACTATGGTAACAGGATGCATACCTACTGAAAGGTGATGCTACTGTAGAGACATCTGGACTCCTACACAGATCTTCACTGGACTAGGTCAAGGCCAAGTGATAATGGAAGGGTTTCCACAAAAAAGACCTGTAATAGACTGTTTCTAACATTGCTAAACATCGGGGATTTCCTTTTCTAGTAGGGTATAATAGGTATAATGTAACTTACTTCTTCAGCTTGGGTTCATACCCAGAGGTTTGTTCTGTGTGGGTATCCTCCCTATAGATATTGAGTTTTACTTGAGTCATGGAAAGACTGTTTATTTTCTTGGAAACCAAGGGCAGCTGTAGTTTGATGAATTGCTTTACATTCTCATTATTGAAGAGAGGATTTATGTTGGCAAGAAGCACTGCTAAGACTAAACTAAGCAAATTCAAGACTCAATTCTTTTTTTTTTTCTGGATATACCAGTTACAATGCTATACAAAACCTGCTAACTGACGAATCCCTGAAACATTCTTAGTAGAGGGAAGACATCTTTGATTTACATGTTCACTTATAGCATTCCCGGATCTTCATGGAGCTTATTGAACTTTAGTTCATAAAAGCCTTTGTAGGAAGGACAGAGGTCCTTGTGCTCACAGATACACGTTAGGGAACCTGGAATGTTAAAAACATGGGGTCGTTTCTTCAAAAGGAAGCATAGCCTGTTATCCCCCACAGAAGTTCAGTAGCAGGCGTGCTTAATAGTCTGGTGACGTTTGAGCTATCTGTGTGGCTAAGACCACACTGACCCTCCCCCCTAGACCTTTATCATAAGTTTTTCTCAGTCAACCTATAGAACCCATCTTTATTGAAGGTGTCATGTCTAGTTTACAAATAAAATCATGTAAAAAACTTAAAAACCATCTAAATGCTACCTGCTAAAGAAAAACAGAATTAGACAAGTCACTCAGTGGATTGCTTAAAATTCTTTAAGTGTTAAGTTTTAGAAACGCAAATAAACTTACAACTATTTATATTGCTTACTTACTAGTCGTGTGTGTGTGTGTGTGTGTGTGTGTGGCTATGCACACACCACAGCGTAAGTGTGGAGGTTAAAGACAGGTCATTAGAGTGGGTTCTCTTCTTCCATCATGTGGATTCTGAGGTTTGAATTTAGGTTATGAGAGCCCCAGGAATTGAGCTTATGCCATCAGACTTAGTGACAAGTGCCTTTACTCAGTGAGCAATCTCTCGGGCTCTCACATTGTTTTTTTTTAAATAAAGCCATTTCAATACTCAGAGAAAAATCTATCAAAAAATACCACAAAATAGAGGGATCAGAGATGGCTCAGATGTTAAGAGCACTTGCTGCTTCTGTAGAGAACTAGACTTTGATTCCTAGCATCTACCTGTCAGCTTACGACCAATTGTAACTCTAGGCTTAGAGAATCTGACACGCTCTTCTGAACTTTGCAGGCACTTACACTCACATATTACATATAGATAAAAATTACATGTAGATACACATGCATACACTTAGTTAAAAAATAAAAGAAAACCCAAAATTAGGCTTGAAAGTAAACTTATTATTTATGAATATCACCAGGAAATTACTTAACAATAAAACTTATAAATAGCATTTTATAGTACGGTAATAGTGTAATATAGCATGAAAAAGAGATTATAACAGTCAAGGAAGGATGATTCAATATAGAAAATCTTTAAATTGAAGTAAAATATGTTATTACATCGAAAGGGAAAAGTAACTGATTAGTTCAAGATACCAATACTAAAAAGAAAAGGTAGAATTCCTTATCCTTTCAGATGAAAAGCTGTATACAGTAAGGCAATTTCTTTAAACAGAGATAAAATGAGATGTGACAACAAAACATTAGCTTAGAAATCACTGTATAAATCATACCCCAAATAATGATCACTAAGTATAGCTACATCTGACAGCAAGTGACATGAAAGCATATGGAAAGAATCCAAAGCAACACCTTCGTCTTGAGTAAGAAGTCTCAGCATTTTGTTCTCTAAATCAAGACTTCTAAATTACCTGAACTTTGTGCTCACAAAGCAGCCAAATTTTTTTTATTATGATTGTCATAAAATGATTTTTATATCTGGACATAAAGTTGCAGGCAATATTTTTAAGAAGTGATAGGGAGGACACTAACCTAATATATGTTAGTGTGTGTCGGAAAGCTACAGTAATTACAGGCACGATAGAAAGACATTCACTGGAGAATGAAAAAATGAGGTGGGCAGCGAGGTTCTGGGATAGAATGTTAATTTATTAAGTGCAAGACCCATAATTGTACACTCAGTATATCCAATGGAGGAAAAAATTCTCATCTTAAGAAAACTGAGGTCTGTCTAGTATAATAAACAGACATGCTAAAAAATTGGCTTAGTGTTTAAGAGCACTTGTTGCTCTTGGAGAGGATCTAGCTTTGACTCCCAGAGCCCACTCACAGGGCTCACAGCTGTCTGTCATTCCACTCTCAGGGGACCGACGAGTTCATCTGACTTCCCCAAGCAGCAGGCATACACATGGTGAACATCTATCCTTACATCAATACAGTTAAAAGACTCATACAAATAAAATAACAAAATAAATAAATCCTAGACAAACTAAATACATAGAAATAAAGATGGGATGAAATATAACATGAATCAATTAATATAAAAATTAGCACGGGTTCACTCCCAGAAATAAAAATAAAAATATGTGGTAGCTTTTGAACAAGTCTTTTTACTTTTTTTATCATTTTTATTTTTAACATTCTTACCTGTAATGGACATTAATTGGGAATGGAATACTTAACAGTGCCTGTTGGAAATGGTACCATTTTACACATTTATTATTTAAAAGTCTAAAGCTGTATAGATTTTCTTCTTCAGTGATCCGCGTTATCCTGTTAGATATGGTTGCTGAAAAAAGTTGGATTCTGAATCAAGTTTCTGTACGGATATATTAAGTAGAGGCTTATTTATTATCATATTAATATTTTATGTTTGTTTTATATTTACTTTTCAAATACATGTCTGTTTATCTGAGTTATATATATGAAATATATGAACTTAATGGCTTCTAAATAGAAATTAATATTTTACATGCTGATAAATGCAAGGTGAAGGTCATGACTTCAGCATATCCCTTGTGTTATGATCTGCTGGCCTGTCACCTGGTTACCCTGTCCCTTTAAAAGATAAGCCTTTCCCACTCCCAGCATTCCCCCTTCCTTACCTGCTTGCACTCTTCTGATTATCCTTCTTCTGAAGAAATGGCTCTGTCTTTCTCTATCTCCCCCCTTCTCTCTCCTCTCTCCTCCCCCACCTCTCTCTCTGCCTCTCTCTCTTCTTTCCCCTTCTCTACCCCCTTTCTTTTTCCCCTCCATAACCCACTAAATAAACTCTATACCCAATTTCTCTTTGCATGGAGCATTTGTCTGTCTCTAATCAGCCGCTGTTTCCCACCTGCCAAGGGGACCTGATTAGGTTTAGGGTCATCCACCTCTGCGGCGCCTAGGCCTAGGGTGACCCACCACACACCCTCATAGGACAGGCTGCCCTTCGTGGGACTGCTGCCCCGATGGGACTGCCCCCCACCTTATCTTTAAAAAGAATAAGACCATGTCTGGTAAAGATACCATTCTTAGATGCATAGGCAGCTTCCCCAGTGCCCCTCTTATGGCAGAAGGCATGAGGAAACTCTCTCAGGTACATATTACAAGTGTAGAGATCCCTATCGCTGGGTCTTTACCCTCATGACTAAATACCTTCTTCTTAAAATAGAAGACCACATCTTCTATTTATGTGATACTGGTATTTAAGTTTCAAAAGAAGGGAAGGATGGGGAGGAGCCTCAGGCATTTACTCCATATATGTTTAGTCTAGAACACATATCCTAGGTTTTCAGATGTCGACTTCAGTTCTGAAACATTTCTTCTGTTTTTCTTTCTTCATTTATAGAGGAATGAGTTTGATATTTACAAAATCCAACTGAGACTCCAGGGCCCCCATATTGACATGTAGATGACTTTAAACAGGAAGCATGTGTGTCACAACAGACAAGGAAGGAAATCCTACCTGAACTTCCCTTACCTGAATTCCAGGAGTGTCTCTTAGACAGAGGAGGTGAGTTTGCTGCAAAATGCCCCTCACTGTAGCCGTGAAGCTTCCCATACCTTCTTTTGAAGCCTTGAATGTTTCTTCTTAAGAAATGTTTCTTTTAAAGATGAACTGTCACAGTGCTTTGTCTATGCGAATTACTTTTTCTGTTTACCAATACTCTGATTTAGTTAGCAGCCCCCTACTTCTACCCTTGTATTCTATTAGGTGACAAAATATACTCCTAAAATGGTGGAGCAGTTGGTCATGCCCCAAAATCTGCTCCAGTTTAGCCCAAAAAGGCTTCTATTAGGAAACGGCCAGCCTGGTCTATGGTAGCTGGGGAAGGGAGGGCAGAAACCTAACCCTCTGCATTTCCCAGAAATCTCACAGCTCAGAGATTTAACTTATGAAAGGCCACAGCTTTCTTGTTCCCCCTAATGACTAACCACTCCAAGAAATGGAATAGCTGGTGCCCTTAAATTTGAACTGCTTGCTCCAGTAATGGACCACTTTCCACCTCTCCTAGCCTGCCTCTAATCTCTGTCCTACCCAAAAAGGGAAAAAGCTCCTGAAGTAAAGGGAACTATCTACCTTGCAAGCCCAAATGTATCCTGTGAGACCCGTTTTTCTTCCCCAACCAGGCTACTGATCTCTACTCTTATGGCATAGCCTGGTGGTTTCTGATCAATAAAATACTTTTTCTACCTAGAGAGTGGTCTTATTTGTGGTTTTGTTGTGCTCACTTACACAATCTAAAACGATAAATGAGGAAGGAGTGAGGGCTGAGCAGGTAGGTATAGGTCATCACTGTACAAACAACAGCCTCATAACGGGAATTTGATCCCCATAAATTGTGGACAAATCTCTACCATCATTCTCTCTCTTGTTTGCTTTCCCTCTCAATCAGATTAAGTAATAACAAATAATAAATAAATAAAATCTGTCAACTACTCTTTTTTTTCTTTTTTTTTCTCATTTTTTTTATTAAAAATTTCCATCTTCTCCCCTCCTCCTCCCTCTTCCCTCCCCTCCCTTCCACCCATACCCCCACTCCCTCCCTCTCCAAGCCAAAGAGCCATCAGGGTTCCCTTCACTATGTTAAGTCCAAGGTCCTCCCAGCTCCCCCTAAGTCCAGGAAGGTGAGCAACCAAACTGACAAGGCTCACAGTAAGCCCGTCCATGCTGTAGAGTCCAAGCCCATCGCCGTTGTCCTTGGTTTCTCAGTCCTCCTCCACCGTCAGCCACATTCAGAGAGTCTGGTTTGGTTGCCTGTTCCATCAGTCCCATTCCAACTGGACTTGGTGGTCTCCCGTTAGATCTGTCCCACCGTCTCAATGGGTAAACGCACTCCTCATGGTCCTGACTTCCTTGCTCATGATCTTTTTTTTTTTCATTGAAGGATTACCATATTTACAAATTGCCTGCTCTGGCATTTTATTCTGCTAAACTAGGATAAGATTGTCTTTGAGTTTCCCAGTGAGTCGGTTCTATTTTCTTTCCTTCCTTCTTTCATTTTCTGCCTGCTTTCCTTCCCCTCTTTTCTTTCTTTCTCTCTTTCTTTCTTTCTTTCTTTCTTTCTTTCTTTCTTTCTTTCTTTCTTTCTTTTTGCTTGCTTGCTTTCTCTCTCGCTCTTTTTCTTTCTTTCTTCCTTTGTGTCTGTCTTTCTTCTTTCCTTCATTTCTTCCTTTCTTCTTTCCTTCATTTCTTCCTTTCTTCTTTCCTTTTTCCTCCCTCCCTTTCTCCCTCCTTCTCACATCTGCGGCTCTCATTCTCTCTCTCGTCTTACGTGCTCTCTCTCTCTCAAATCTCATTCCTCTCTCTTCTTTTAACTAATGAGATTAGGAAACCTGAGAATGTGTCCCCATTGTCCCCATTTAACTTATAAAGCATGCAAAATATTTTTAATTTTTTGTGTGTATGTATATAAACAAAACAAAAGGACAGTCCAAGCAGTTGGTTTAGCATCTCTGAATTCCTCTGCAGCAATTGCCTTCCTCACATGGAGTTCTATACTATGCTTATTGTCTCCTTTTCTGATTCTATCTGCTAAGTACTCTTTGCCAAAAAAATTCTTTTCCCAGGCTCTCTGAAACTCTTATATATACAAGTCCTTAACTCTATCTACTAAAATGAATAGAAGACAAATTCATCTTAAGAAAAAAAGAAAATGTATATAATGTATATAAAATACATGTAATGGAAACATTATAGTACATATTTATATAAAAGAATAGAAACAAAACATCATCATTTTGTTCAGTAGTTGTGGCTATCTGAATCAGTAAGTATACTTAATAATTCCTCTATAAGGGCATTTTAAAACTTGTGACAAAATACTAAAGAATGGTGTATTAAAGTAACAAACTTAAAAACAGAATTATGAAGGCTTCTCTTGTGATATAATATGATTTCTTAGAGACCAAAATAGGAAAGGAAAATTGGAGCAGTGGGGTTCAGTCCTCTATGTCCTGTTGGAAGCTGTGCTTTATTAAGCTAATTGGTTTCAGTTTAGCTCTCTACCACCCCTGGGTGCTTTCCTGCTCAGCTCTGCGGGTGTGCTCAACTTATCCTGGAGAGTGTGAGCGCTCCAGCAGTGTGCAGCAACTACTCCCTAAAAGCTGACTTCCTCAGTGCCTGGAGCGCTAGCCTGTCTTGTGCAGTTGGGGTGCAGAACTTCTCAAAGAAAGTGGAGTTAGGTTAGTGAGCCCATCATCCACTCTCAAGCCCTTCAGATGAGAGGCAAACATGAGTTAGCAGAAGCAAATGAGCTATGAACAATTTCTAAGGAAGAAATTTAAACACAATACAGACCTCATCTTACCTTTGCACAATTTTTACTTGTTTGGTTGTTACCTTCACTACAAATATAAATTTAATGATAATATTCACATACATGTATATATATATATTGTATATGTATATATAGTATCATATTCTGTGACAGTATTTTGTTATCAATTGTAATTTATTGATTTGGTGTAGTTTTGAATTTTATAATTAAAAACACTTTGAGAATTTACTGATACACTCAAAATATAGTATCAAAGGATTAGTTTGGTAAATATGATTTCCTGAGAAAAGATAGAGAGAACAATACAAAACAAACGCACTCCTGTATCTAATGTGACACTTGGGGGCAAAGGAGTCTGATGTCTTTCATCACACAACATAACAGGCACAGCCAACCCTCTTATAACAAAAGAAAAGACAAGAGGAAAATATAACAAATTTATTTGCCCAACTTCTATGAGATGTGGGAGTCTTCAGAAATAAGGTTAAAAACCTAGAAAAAAAATCTATTTTTATGTTTAATTCTAATAAAAATATTGCTGCTAAGATTTTTGGCTGGAGGCCTGACTTTAGGTCTCCCAAGAGATCAGATGTGGTCACTTGCTACTCTGGGAGAACCTCGGAGAGTTGAAAGGGTGGCAATGGGAACCTATGAATTGGAAGTCACCACACCAATGGAAGGTGTGGTGACAACCTGTTTGTACTCTAACATATAAAGCTTGCCTGAAGGTCAGAGGGTGGCTTCCATAGGCTCATAGGGAGTGGCACTATTAAGAGGTGTAGCCTTATTGGAGTAGGTGTGGCCTTGTTGGAGCAAGAGTGTCATGAAGGGGTAGACGTTGAGGTTTCAGAAGCTCAAGTCACACCTAGTGGCTCACTACCTTTTCCTGCTACCTGCAGTCCCAGATATAGAACTCACAATCTACCTCTCTAGTACCATGTCTGCCTGTATGACACCATGCTTCTTGCCATGATGATAAAGAACTAAACCCCTGATCTATAAGGCAGTCCCAATTAAATGCTTTCTTTTATATGAGTTGTTGTAGTCATGGTGACTCTTCACGGCCACAGAAATCCTAACTAAGGCGTATGTCAAGTATTTTATTGAGGGTTTTGGGGATCAAATTCGTGTCCTCATGTTACAAGGCAAATGCTTTACTGACTGAGTTATCTTCACAGACCATTCTTTACATTGCACCAAACTAAATTATTTAGTTATGGGTAGTTTGCATTTTGACCTCTATTTTTAATTGTGGCTATTGACTTAAAAGTGGTAGAAATTTTATGCAGCAGATTTTTAGGCTTCCTAGTTCCCTTACTTGATATTCAAAAATGTGCTCTATATTTGTGTGCTGCAAACAACGTGTAGATAGAAGTCTTCTTATAATAGAAACAGATTGTTTGACATTTGGTTGTTCATCATTTTAATAAAAGTAGTACATGGAAAAAAGTTAAACTATAAAAAATGGCAAGAAGTTTTTAAAAAAAATCTATTGTGCTCACAGATTTGACCACGCTTAAATATTAGAAAAATAAAGCATGATTGATGATGGAAATGTCAAGAGGTTACTTTTTTTCATTTTACCGGTGATTATAAAAAGAACAGTTTTCACAACAATATTTACTAAAGAAAAATAACATAGTTTTACACATTCTCTTTCCTACAGGAAAGAAGCACGAGAGCTAAATTTTTCTAAAAGTGGGATTCTAAGAGTTGTGTACTATTTAATAATAGAATAACAAATAGGTTTTTGATAAATTTGACTTCTGGGCACGCCAAAGAAACCACAGTTAATATGTAAGTAAATAAATAAATAATGTTCAATACCTTGGTTATATGCAGTTGTTTGAAAGTTTGATTGGAACACTGTAGTTAAGGTTTCCAAAAATTTAATTGCAAATGTCAAAATAGATGATAACAAAACATATGCCTGTGGGGATTAATGCTTTAATCTAGATCTTCTAAATGCACTGAATCATTAGAGCAAAAGGCAGACACAAAGTGAAAACAAACGAAGAAACCCAAAAAACCAAACCAACCACACAAAGAGACGGCAGAGAATGGTCTGTGAAAGTGTTTCACAGAATACTCTTTCCTCTTCTTTTTTTCCAAGATAATATACTGCACTGGTTCTAGATAGATGGGCATATTTTAAAAACAAAGATCGTGATTTATATGAACCATATGTGATATTTCATTGGGAAGAGCAGTTTTAGTCTATTAATGCTTTCCCTTGTTGCTGAGACCACAACGGTCCAACAGGAAGAGCATCTTCCCCCTACAATGAACGCGAAATTTTCTATCACCTGTGTTAGCAAAAAGAAATACGTAAGTAAAATTAGCTAGAGTAACATCTTTATATTCCACTCAAAATACTCAAGTTATTACCTTTTTACCATGTGATATAGTTCATGGCTCTACTGTCCTGAAGGTGCTTAGTCTCCTCACAGTGTAATCAGTGTGAAAATGATTAATGAGCTAGTTCACAAACATCACTTCCAAATCTTGTATCTGGCTTAAATGTGTACACAAGTCTGCTTGAATAAGCTACATTTTGAATACTCGGTAGCCACCTAGATGTCAGTTTATCTCTTTGATTGTTCTCCAGTGCATAATTACCTTCCTGAACTCTCCAATTAAAATTGTTGAAATTAAACATTTGGTTTCATAGTTTGTGAATTTGTGAAACAGGACCTGACACATTCCCATAAACATTAAAGCAGATTTTGTACATTTGAATTTTTATTATTATCATTTTGTGTGTATAAAGGGTATATGCATGCTGTGGTACATTTGTAAAAGGTCAGAGGATGTCTTGAGGGAGTCAGTTCTCACCTTCCAACAGGTCGGTTGGGTGACTGAACTCAGGTAATTCGCCTTAGCAGTATACACCTGTATAGACATCTCCATGCTCCCAAATAAACATTTTAAAAATTGAAATGCTTCACCTGTTTACAAGAAGATGGGAACTGAAATGTAAGCTCTTTGAGTGTTGTTTGTGTCAATGAATTAGTTTAGTTTCATACAGAGCTATTTTTTTCTGAGTATCTTGGCTGATATAATGCTTAAAATGTATATATAGTCAAATCATTTTCTGTCTTACATTTAAATTTTATGAATTGGACATGCATTTCCTTTTTTTCGTAGGATAAAAAATTAAAGGTCTGAAGTATCTATTATCCACTAGTAACAAAAAAAACAACAAAAATCTATTTACCTACTAGTTTCTTGTTTTGTTGCTCGTTTTCTTAGATATCTTAAAAATATCAATTTTTTTTGATAATTTCTTATGAGTACTATAATTACATAATCTTCCTACTCTCTTTTCTCCTTCCAACTCTTCCTATGTATGTACCTTATACTCCTTCCCAAATTCATGGCCTCTTATTCTGTAATTACTATTGCTGCATATATATGTTTATCACATAAATTTATGAATAAAAATACATTGAACTCATTTAGTGCCTATCATATGCATATGTGTTTAGAATTATCTGCTTGTGATTGTATCATCTCTCAGGGATCTGGTCCCAAGGGCAGCGTCCCTCTCTCAGAAACCATTTATTGCTTGTAGCTCTCCATCTAGAAGTGAGACCTTAAGAGATTCACCCCATCCATGTCAGTGGGCCAATTGGTGCATCATTTCCTGACACTGTGCTGCCTACCTTGTCCATCACCATTCACCTTCGGATAATGAGCTGACCCCTTTTAGAACAGTTTGTGCCTTCAGCTGAAGATAAGATTTGTTCGTAGGGAAAGTACATAGTGGCCATGGTTAGGTAATACTTGGACAGAGCAAAATAAATATAGGTGGTGAAATATTGTATTCCTCTGGGAAATGTTTGGATGATATGTCAAGGCCAAAAAGAAGATTCATGAGTAGAGCTTGATTGGTTTGTGTTAACAACAATTCATCAATTATTTTGCAAACAAACAAATGAATTAAGAGATCAGTCTAATACACAAAAGGAAACTTGCCACAGCAGAAATGTACGTTTATTAATAAATTTGCTTGATTTATAAGTAATGGCTAAAACTTGAAATTTTTTAGGGAATATAAGTCCATGATCTATTCATTTAATATCAAATTGTTTGTTCATTTTGTCTCCAAAGTACATTTTTCCTGCTGTTAACTATTTTAATTGCTATTACAAGTTCCAAATATCATTATAATGAGCCACGATTATTTGAAAATTTAAGCATTCTATTTTCTTAAAGTCCAGCAAACACAAAGACTTCTAGTCACAGTTGTAATATGTAGGTCAAGAATTGGTACCCTTATTTTGAAAGTGATAATTACTCTTGTCTTTTATCTTTTGCCAAAGCAAAATGAAATTCCAGTTACTCTCAGCTGTTAAGAGATAAATATAATGTTGTGAAAAGCTAAAAGAGGATGCTACTTCTAAATGAGAAAGGTGCATGGAAACAGTACAATTAAATACACCGTAAGGAAGTGCAAATATCCTGTGTCTCAACTCAGAAGTTATGACCAATTGTACATACGGGTGTAGCAACCAGCCGTGTCTGGCTTTTACCTTACTAGTTTTGTCTCTATCCTATGTATAATTTAGTTACCTGAAAGTCTTCAGCAGAGTGGAGTATTCGTATTTTCCAAGGCATCTGGGTCTTGGTATTTATTAAAAAGTAAATATATAATTAAAGGGAATTCAGCTGTGAAGCAACCTTGGGAAGTTATTTCACAAATTTCACAGAGCCACACCACATTTCCTTTATCCATTGATCATTGCTGAGCTTCTAGGAGGGTTTCACTGCCTTCCTGCTGTAAGTAATACAATATTAAGTGTGGATGTGCAATGTCTGCTTGGTGGATCTTAGAGCGCTTTGGATATACCCAGATGAAGCACAGTGGCTTCATTTCATAGGTATAATTTCAGTCTTGCAAAATTTCTGTACTGGTTTCCATGGTGGTTTTGTTAGCCACACTTTGCCAGCAACTAAATTGTACATATGGATGCAGGATGTAACCACCAGCCTCATCTGGCTTGTGTCTTGTTGGTTTTACCTCTATCCGACTCAAGCTTTTGTTATCTGAAAGTCTGCAGCAGAGTGGTGTGTTGGAAGCTTTGGCAGTCTTTCTACAGCATCTGACTCTCAAAATTTATGTTTAGATACATATGAGACTCCACAGTGAATAAACTATACTTAGGGGAAGTCTTCTGGTGTAAAGATCATTATGAATATGGGGAAAACAGTGGTAGACTAAGAATCAACAAATCCATGAAGCATGTGGTTATGTGATACTGAAAAAAATATTTTTACAGTCTATTGATTTCAATATTGTTTTTGATGACTTTGTGTTTATCCCAAAGACATATATCCTCCACAATATCATTATAACTTTTGTTCTTTGTGCTTTTTAATTATTTCTTTATGTTTGAGATTATATTACACATCCATTCTTGCTCTCTCACTAATAGCAGAAGTTACGCCCACAAAATTTCAGCAATATGTCTGCCTAAACTTGAGCTGAACAAGGATCACAACGTCTGCGTTTTCTGTCAGTTTCTGTTCATGGAGCGTTCCCCTGGTCAAAAAACATGTGTGTACATTTATCACTAAACAAAGGCAGTTACGGAAGCTTTGCCTGGTCTGGCTTGCTTGGGTAAGCAGTGCCTTGTCTCCCGCATTTAAACCAGGGCTTTACTCAACACTACGTACCATGACGAAGGTACATCAGAACATGGTGCCCTTAGTCACCCAGCTTCTTGCTCAGAGCTGCAGTCTTTCCCCAGCTTCTAGTCAGAGACATAACAGCAAGTTATTACAGAACCTTGAGCCATGGTTTGCTCAGCCTTCCTTACCGGGGAGTGTGGCAAATCCTGACAAACTTATGATGTCACCTTTGTTTAGCAGGTTCCTGATCTTTGTCTTAAGCCAGCCTTGCCAGTTCTTTAGCTCTGAGATACAATACTTGAAAACAACAATTTTAAAGGAAGAAATCTTTACCTTGACCTAGAGTTTTAGCCCTGAGTGCTTGACTGCTTTGCTCTGGGTATGGAATCAAGCAGGGCTCCATGGACCAGGAACATGTGGAGAAGCAAAGCTGCCCATATCATGGTGATACAGAAACTAATCCAGGGAAAGGGGCTCAGGGAACAATCTCCTTCCTCAAAGGAACATCTCCATCACCTCCACTTTCACAGATTAAGCAGTTTATATTTTTATATTTAAGCACATATTTATGAATATATATATGTTCACACACACATATATGTATATATATATGAACAACTATAGGAAAGAGGCCTTGAAATATATTGTTTTTATTTCTTTCTTTATTTCAAATATATAACTCAAAAATGTTATTAGTGTTGAAATTGTAAAGATCTACAGAATGTTTTGGATAACAAGACAATATATGCAACACTTTCTCAAAAACCTACTATGTTGTACTGTAATCTATATCTATATCTATATCTATATCTATATCTATATCTATATATATATATATATATATATATATATACTGTATTGTATGTTGTGGAAGAGATTAAAAATTCAAGCCTAGATCTTTTTCAAAAAAGAAATTAGTTTCCAGACACTTTTACCTTGCCTCATCCCTAAACATTTCTACAGATGTTGAACATTACATATTCCATTATGTTGATTGATTCTAGTCATCTGAAGAATGTTCCTCTCCATGGATGTCAGGACAATGGGTTTTTAAAAAGCTGTTCTTTTGAGTAATGATCATCAAGGGAAAGAAGCTGACATTTCTAGGATAATCTTAGCTTTCCATAAAGTATAAGATTAGCTTGTGGTGGTGGAGGGAAACATGCATAATAACAGCAAGTACGTGAAGTCATTGAAACAAAATCTTGCATACGAGATTACAACAAGAAACTTAGAGATCTTTTCTAAGCACTTTATGTGTTTAAAGAAAAGAAAGTTCCCCACCAAACTGTAGTACTCCAAATAGCGTGAAGGCCAGTGCAGGGTGGAATGTCTCTATCGATTTAGATTAATGTGCTCTCATTCTGTTTTTCTTTTTACCTAATCAGAAACCTACTCCAGGTCTTATTGTAGCATGTCAGACAGGGCCCAAATATTTAATAAATCAGTGATACTTGCGATGGCACTGGTGTAGGGCAGTTCATCTCATGATGTAAAATGCTTTTCCTGTTTCTTTCATTACGGAGTATAAAATGCAGATGTTTCTGCTATGAAAGCTTAATGGTAATGATTTCTCACAATCCATATGCTGGTACTAGTCTACCAGCTTGAGACTGTTGACCATATTGCTGTAGTGATGGTAGATGTGGTATTGACAAGAACTCTATATTTTAAAATTCTCCAACTAAATCAGCTTTTAAAAAATTGGTGATTTTAATTGCTCACTTGTAGCCATATTATATGCTTTTCATTATAAAACTAGAAAAATTAGCCATAAACATCATGTAAGGAATCTCATTGGAGCTTAGAATTCCTCTCTCTATGCAAAGTAACACTACTTAGGTACCTAAATTTAAAATGCATTCAATCTTTTAAAAATAAGAACTTTACACATGAGACATTAATTTTGTTATGATTTTTATGGACAAAGAAATTAGATAACTTCCACAGAGCCTTTTCTCCACTGAATGCCAAAAAAAGAAGCTGCACACCTAGATTCTGTGATTCTGGAGTTTATACCCCAACTCCTCTAACACTGTTTATTTGCATAAAATGTAAATAATGAGATAAAATCAAACTAGTCATAAACAGCCGAGAGTGGTAGGTAAAGGCTGTAAAGAAGATGTGCTGATCAATAAAATCTACATTGAAAATAAAATGTACAAAGTAGAATAGAAAATGCAAAATAAGCATTGAAATCATAAAAATATGGCAACTCATAACAAAAGCATTAAAATTTTATTTGAGTAAGATCACAAAAAAGAAATAGACTGTATTACAACAATAAAACTTATTGAAAAAAACTTTTCTAAAATAGGAACATGAGGTGTAAGTCTTGAGGCACTGGTCTGTTGCAGGAAGAGAGACTGTCACAATGATGAGCATTCCCTGTCATTGAATGCATTCTTCAAATACGTATCCAGTGCTTTCTGTGGCATATAATACACACACTGGGGAATCTGGGGTGAAAAAGGACCCCGAGCCCTACTCTCATTTGTGTTGCCATTGACAGAGTCAGATAATAAGCACATTTGTTAAGTAAAACAAAGTATCTGAGCTACACCCTGGGAGGGAAATGAAACAGAAGACAGAGGCGCTTGGAGATTGCCATCCTAACTCAGGAACATCTACTGGAGTAGGCTGTACGTCATGAGAGAACTGGAAAAGCCATGTGGATATTAGAAAGAATATATTAACCACTATATTTCTGGATGCAATTTCCTTAAGCCAGGAACCTAGCTAGATGCCGCCAAAGAGAGCACAGGGGCCAAGTGATGAAGCTGCAGAGGCTGCATAAGATTTCTGCAGCTGCTGCAGCAAGAAGTGTGACGTGAAACAATAGAAGTGAATTTTCTCACAGTTCTTGGAGTGAGAATGCTGAAATGCGGTTGTTGGAGTCCAGAAGTCCTCGCCTTTTTCATCCGCTAGCCACAGAATTTCCCTTGTTAGAGCAGATAGGGATAGGGAGGGTTGCCTTCATAACAGCAAAAACTAAGTTACAAGTATATGAGACTCTTGTCTTCAGCTGCCTTCTTTACAATTCTGAAACCTGGACAATGAAACGCTCCTCAGATCAGCGAATGAATGGGTTTGAGATGACATGTCTCGGGAGGATACTAGGCATCCCAAGAAGAGATAAGTTGTGCAATGATGGCATTAAAAAGATCTCCATTTACAGGAGGAAGTAAACTACAGGATACAGCAATGGAGCTTGAGCTCGGAGAATAAATGATGGCAGACGGTGGGACAGATCTAACGGGAGACCACCAAGTCCAGTTGGATTGGGACTGATGGAACAGGGGACCAAACTGGACTCTCTGAATGTGGCTGACGGTGGAGGAGGACTGAGAAACCAAGGACAATGGCAATGAACATGAACTCTACAGCATGGACGGGCTCACTGTGAGCCTTGTCAGTTTGGTTGCTCACCTTCCTGGACTTAGGGGGAACTGGGAGGACCTTGGACTTAACATAGTGAAGGGAACCCTGATGGCTCTTTGTCTTGGAGAGGGGTGGAGTGGGGGTATGGGTGGAAAGGAGGAGAGGGAAGGGGGAGGAGATGGAAATCTTTAATAAAAAAAATGAGAAAAAAAAATGATGGCAGATACCTGAAGATAGCACTGCTTGGTGAAGTGCAAGGGATAAGTCGAAAAGGAAGACCCAAAGAATGCTGGATAGACAGCATAAAGGAAGACTGTGGAACCTTGGTTGTGATAACACAAGAATCTAGGCCTACCCAGGATTGGAGAACCGTCATAAATGGACTGCCCGTGCATGCTTAAGCATTTTTTCTTTTCTTTTCTTTTTTTCTTTTCTTTTCTTTCTTTTCTTTTCTCTTCTTTCTTTCTTTCTTTCTTTCTTTTTTCTTTGTTTCTGTTGCGTTGTAAGGATAAGCGTTCTTCTTCTTCTTCTTCTTCTTCTTCTTCTTCTTCTTCTTCTTCTTCTTCTTCTTCTTCTTCTTCTTCTTTTTCTTCTTCTTTTTTCCTTGAGCATAAATAATGAAAGATATAGGTACTGGGAACCAAACCCAAGTGCCCTGCTGGAGCAATAAGTACTCTTAACTATTGAGCCAGTCCTGTGATCAACACTTTTAAAGATTAGTTCTTCTGAGGAAAAAAACAGGTAGAGGAGGCCAGAGGAACCATGTGACTAGTTTGAAGTGCTGTATAATAATCTACAGAGGCAATGTATATCAAATTGCATTCTAACTATTGTCTGAAGGAAATGCTGGTATCTTAAAGATTGAGGTCATGATTAGATCATGTGGCACCATTTGTAGGACGTTTCCAAGAGTACTGGTCCTGGGAGCTGACATTTTCAATATAGGGAGTAGTCAGATTAGAGAATCTTTGGGTTCTCTACATATGTCAAAACACAAGCTCTTACAGTGAACATGTAATCTTTAGACTCAAACTCTGTCTTACTGGGTGAGATAGTGTGCCCCTCTCATATGTATGGTTTAGAATCTCAAAAAATTTGTTAAATTACAATATTGAGGAATGGAGTTGGGTTGAGTCTCAGCGTCTTCAATGTTTTTTGTTACGGTTAAAACACTACTAAAGCCAGAAAAGTACTGTAGATCTGACTTATTCAACATTTCTGTTCATGATTTTTCTTTTCTGAGAGGTTTGCATGTGACTCTAAGTACACAGGTGTATAAATCCAACATGTATTGATAATAAATCACAGAAAATAAATTTTAATAACTCTTTCATATACATTTAATATATACCATTTATTAAAGGTGACAAAATTGTATGTTGAAAAACCCACAGTTATTCTCCTCTTCATTTCTAGTGACCTTGCCTGCCTCTCACCCCTCCTGCTACAGTCCAGCTATGAAGGAAGACTACTGAAGAGTGAACCTTTAAAAATATTCCATCTTCTCAGAGGAATTCTGCTCACCTCTTACTTTGTTGCATGTCTTATTCTACAATCTCTAAACCTACTGTTTTCAAGTTTACCTCCTATTTAGTATCGCCTGTTTGCATTAGTTGGTGAACCAAATACAATGCTTTGTGGGAGAGCAGTGCTTCACAGAATAGCTCTTACTCTTGACATCAATTATAACTTTGGAAGGTTCTCAAAACAGCCCTCACTTTTGATAATTTGCTAGCACTCATAACATTCACTGAAAGCTATTTTACTTGTCATAATGACATGACAGGGAAAAGATACAAATTAATATCTGTCAAAGAACAGAGCTTCTCGAGTGGAGCCCAGGGGAGGGATATCAAATATAGAACTTTTCTCTTCTCTCTGTGGCGTTGGTGTGTGTTACTCTCCTGGTGTGATATATGGCAGTAGATGTGCAGTATTGGCAGCCACAGGGGGTCACTGAGCTCTGGCATTCAGTTGTTAATGGGTTCTATTTTGTAATCCTGATTGACATTATATATCCTTGGTCTTGGCCTATATGTTGACTGATGTTGGGTCGCTCCAAGTCTTCAACCTTAAGTATATTGTTTGTCTTCCTGGTACAGACACCTTTACTCTAAATAACATCATTAGCCTGTTTTTTTTTTTGTTTGTTTTTGTTTTTTTTTTTGAACCAAGGTTCACACCTAAACAATGGGTTTTACCAGGCATAAATTTTCAAAGACCCTGATATCATGTTCCAAACATAAGAATATGGGTCATATCATTCATTACTCTGGACATGGGTGGATTTACATGCTTGGATATGTAGTATGTGTGTGTGTGTGTCTGTATGTGTGTGTGTATGTGTGTGTGTATGTGTGTGTGTGTGAGAGAGAGAGAGCAGGTATGTATATGATGCATAATACATGTGTATTATGCATATCATCAATGTGGCTAGTTTTATTAGATGGCTTCCTTTTGGATGTCTGCCTCTGAATTTTGAAGCTAGACTTACAAGTGAGTCACTATTCCCCTTCCCACCCGCCGATTTTATGTGGGTTCTTGGGATCCAAACACTCCAAATTTCGGTCCTCTTGCTAGACTGACAAGTGCTTTAATTGTTGAGCCATTTCTTCAGTCCAAAAGTTAAATCCCCCCACTATTCTATAGTAACTTCTTGACAATATTCTTACATGACAAAATATGAAGAAAACCATTAAGGCGTGTAATGACTCTTAATAAGAAGGAGTAACACAGTCCACACTTTGCATCCACATAGTGCAGATCAGCAGGCATTTTCCCCTCAGGAGGAGTAAATCCAGCTTTTAATTATGTGTTAAGAATTCTGATACTCTCCTGACTCGTGATCAATTATGGATGACTGTTTTTTTGCTCTCTGATGATTTTTGAATTTTCTTTGCATCCTAAGTTCTTATTTGAAGATTATTATCCTTGGATGTAATCTTGCTTCATTATGCTAGAATTTCTTTGGCTTTTTAAATTGGAACTTCATGTTCCTGAGTCCTAAAAAACTTAATAATCTTATTTCTCTGGCAAAACTTGTTTAATGTTTTTTTGATTTTCTTTCTTTCTTTTTTTTTTTTTGGAATGCTAGCTATTCATAAAATGAACTTGGATTGGCCATCTAATCTTACCTTTTCCCACTGTATCTACTTCACGGTTTCAATGCAAGAGTATCTTCCTTCTGTTCAGAGCATCCTCTTTTATACCATTCTGGGTTTGGTTGGCCATCCCAATAATTAAGGACAATAAAATTAGTATCCTTGACTTTTTTCTTGTTCTTAAATTACATTTTAAGGTTTTATTTTAGTTGTTGATGTTAGTTTGTTATGTGTTCTTATGACATATGGGACTTGTTTTCTTTAGTTGGGCATTTTTATATTATATTAATATTTCATAGTTAGTTATGGAAATAAGTGATTTTTAAAGATCTGTGTGAATTCAGAGAATTGGATGTGTTCTGGATTTCCCTGCAAGGACAGCCAGAGAGGAATCCTGCTGCTTTACTAAAAAATTGTAGTTGTCAGTTTTTCCTCAGATTTTCAGCAAGTTTTTTGAGGGGAGGTGAAGATCTACAATGCTTATGAGGAGTAAGTTCCTAATTCATTATATTAGGAGAAGGAGGGGACATATGTCCAAAGGAACAAACCATAATCAGAATGCATATTTTAGTATCTTTGGATAAAACATGTATTATCACTGATAGGGAGCATTGACTAGATCAGAGATCATGCTTTTCAAGGTTCTAGCCTCTTAGCAGCAGAGCAGGGATGGGGGGTGGGGAGGGAGACTCTTCCCTATCTCACATGAGGACTACAGCTGGTGACAAGCTCTTTCCAGTAATCATCCTATAATCAATCACAGTTGTACTTGAGTTTTCCTATGATTTTGAAGGGCATAAAGCCTGTTTCTTTCACTGCTAGTTTATGCTTCAGGTTATCTGATATAACCAGCCAAATTGGCCATAATCTTCCATATCTAATTTTAGTGGTTAACAGTCCTTAAGCTCTTACCTATAACATACTTCTGTCATCTTTTTATGATTTTGCTCTTATTTTTTACTGTATTATTTTGATATTAGTGGCATTCTACCAGTCTGTAGAAACCTGTGACCTCAGCTTTCCAAGCAGTACAGAAGCACAGATTAACTCATGACAAATAAAATGGTAACTGGTCAACTAAAACTTGAACCAACTCTACGTTTTAGAGTTTTTTGTTTGTTTGTTAGCCAGAATACAAAGATAAATTGCACTGAAACATGAAACAAAATTTCACGACAAAATTACATTTCTTACCTCAGTTAAAGGACTATTTTGGAAAGTCATGAGTCAGCATATCCTAAACAATAAAAGCTTAACACACCAAGCACTAGGCAGGCACAATGGTACAACACTCAGGAGATGAAGACAGATCTGTGTGTGGTTTAGGACACAATCACAAGATTTGTGTGATGGTCTACACAGTGAATTCCATGGCAATCGGGATTATATACACAGACCCTGTATCAAAAACAAACGACAAACAAAAAATTCAAAATAAAACAAAAATACACTTCTAAACTTAAAGCACCAAACCAAAAAGTTATGTAGGGATTTTGGCAAAAATTAAGTTAATTATCTTCACCTCCCAGCACTATGTAGATCAGTTGTGACAACACATGCCTCCAATTGCAGCCCACGGAAGGTGCAAGCAGGGAGATTGAGAATTCAAGGTTATCTTCAACTACGTAGAAAGTTTGCAACAAGTGTGATGCATGAGATCCTGTCTTCAAAAGTAAAGAAATATAAAGATAGAAAAATAAAGAAATAAAGGGAAAGAAAGATAGTGAGAGAGTGAAAAGAAAAGAAAGAAGGAAGGAAGGAAGGAAGGGAGAAAAATTATAACCAAGAAAAGATGCTACATTTAATGAATTAGGAGATCATTAAAGTCAATGTATTTCCCTTCTTCATGTACTATTTAAACTGATATGATTATCTGATATTATTTAAATGTAGATTTAAATAACTTGAATTAATTGAATATTGACAAAATGAGTATTGTCAATAATAACCAAATATATTCTTTAAAAACATAGAGGAATGAAAGGAATGTGTGTAAATAAAGAGAAACAGAGGGAGAGAGAGATGAGAGGAGAGGAAGGGAGAGAGAGAGAAAGAGATAGATAGTTCATGTAGGAGGAAGGAGGCCACTTGTTGGCTCCCGGCTGCCCAGCTAGTTTAGACCTGAAATAATCACACAGAAACTGTATTAATTAAATTACTGCTTGGCCCATTAGCTCTAGCCTCTTATTAGCTAATTCTTATATTAATTTCTATTAATCTGTATATCACCACCTGGCTGTGGCTTCCAGCATCTGTCTCCGGCAGCTCCATGGCTTCTCTCTGACTCTGTCCTTCTTTCTTCTAGCATTCAGCCTAGTTTTCCCTGCCTACCTTAGTTCTGCCTTGTATAGGTCCAAAGCAGTTTCTTTATTCATTAATGGTAGTCAGAGCACACAGAGGGGACACCCACATCAAGTTCAAGACCTTTTCAGGCCACAGTTGAAGTGTCTTTCCTACCTGGCTGTGAAACCTCGTGCTCCATCATTGTCTTAGGTGCAACTGCTTCAATGAAAACCTTTTGGTCTTTGATAAACTATCTAGTATGCTTTAGTGTGGCTGTGGGTTCTGTAAAATTGAGATGTGACTTGGCTTCAGGGACCCCAACCCTTACAAGAACACACCATGCTTTCTGTGTTGTTTTTCTCTCATTTTTTCACCTTTCCCTGTAATTAAGTCCCTTTAGTGGAGAAGGGACACAAATGGAAATCACATGCAATGTTTTCTGACCATCATTTACAGCAGAGTACATTTACCAAGCCCTTTCTCATCTGCATTGAATAACTCCGGATGTGCAGATTTCCTCTTTGCATTCTTTGTCCCAAGTGACTAGAGATGAAAACAGGATGAAGTAGCAGAGTTTCAGGTCTCAGGAGTTAGGAAAGCAAATCTGAATATTTCCCAATTGCTTAACTATTGCTGGGAATTTCAATGGAATTTGTTTGGGGGAGATTCCACCAGCAGTTCATAATTTAATGTGAACATATAAGTGAATTTTGTCCCATTAATATTTGGAATAGAAAGGAAAAACCTTTTGTTATTCTAAACATTGGAGTTCAATTTCTTATCCTATTAGTTTAGTTATAATCATTAAATATGTAACTGCAAACTGACTTTTAGAATATCATTTAACAGAGCATCTCTGCTTCACGTCTATGTTTGCAGATGTAGTCAGAGTGTGAGTCTGTCCTCAATGAGACGTCTCCCACACTAGGTTCAGGGACTATGAGATATATCAGAGTGACTAGAGAAAGTGTTGTCTTCCTCAGTCAACCATATATACAAGTCTCCCTGATAGGTACAGTCTTAGAAATGTTGACACTGTGTTAATGAAGAAGACTTTTTTGTTTGAGTGAAACACATAATTAAAATCTGTTCCTTCATGGAAGGATGTATATTAATATACTTTATGCAAAAAGAAAAGAGAAATCAGTATGGGAAATTTGGGCTTGTTTGAAACCAAGTCTGGAGTTTGTTGACCTCAGAGCAATGTTTGGGCCTGGCTTCAGGGACTCCAATCCTTAGTATAAGCAAGTTATCTGGTAAAAGATACATTGCTCTGTCTGTTTGCTTTCATGACTGCAGTTGACAAGAAGACATGGAAGCTACCCGAGGTGTTTTTACTTTTTAGTATCTGTTCTGTTCTTTCTTCCTGGTATTTTTCTTCAGGCTGCTCAGGACCAACAGGCAGTGCAGGTGGATTCTGTGGCACACAGCGGGGGATTGTCTTCAACTTCCTTTTACATCTATATTGCTGACTATGCACAAACACATGGAGAAAGGTCTTAAATTGGTAACTGACAAAGTTATATATAAAATAGTAAGACTCTGATGTTCTGGTTTTCTTTCTCTCAAGTCTACAGTGGCAAAGTAAAATCCTGCAGACTGACTGACCTTTCCAAGGGTAACTTTTATTAGGAATGAAATAAATCTCACCTTCGACAGATGTTTTTCCAGGCTTTGTAAGTGCAGGTGGCTCCAGAGGCAAGTTTCCTGGAAAGAGACATTCCTTTGTGCCCTCCCACATGTAATTCTTTAAACAAGAGAGAGAGAGAGATGTATTTTAAAAGATCATTGCCTTTTTAAATTACAAATTATCTTTAAAAATTATATCAAGTAAATATAAAACATTCTAGCAGTAATTAATAACCAGATACTATATGTATATGTGCAAAAATATACATATACAATAATAAACATGTCGGTTATACAATTCTTTATAAGAAATCAAAGCTTGTTATTACTCAGTGAAGAGAAAAAGTAGAGTGTACTTATGGTTGTGACCTTAAAATAAAAGAGCCACTTTAGAAATCTGAGAATCAAAATTGATCAGAAACAAAGATTTTTCTGGACTCTGAGGGATATTTTCATGCCCCCAAATTTACTGTTCAAGTAGCTTCCTTCCTTGGCTTTTTCTTGGCTCAGGACTTCTGGACACAGCCTAGTGTTTTCTGTGAGGGGCCAGCTGCCAAGTGCTGACCCGCCTTTCTTTTTCGGCTTGTATCTGTTGGCATCCCTTAAAATTGAGACCATGGTGGCCATAATCACTCAAGTTTGGCAATGATGTCTCCAACTAGAATGTTGATAATCTTCTATAATCTTCAGCTGGTTCACCAAGAAATGAAGGGTATTCAAAGAGAAGATTAACTTGCAGAATATTAAGGAGTAGGTGTTTATGCATAGGTAGATGTAGTTAATCCTTTTTGTTACATTCTTCCCATTTCCCCATTTATAAAATCTGCATTCTACTTCTTTACCCCCACCCTGGCATTCTCACCATATACTGCTTTCCTAACTTTTAGGAGTACTCCAATTTAAACACATTTTCTAAAGACTCACATTTTTGACATATAAAAATAGAAGTCATTATAGTGTTATTTCTCTGTTTGTTTTCAGACCTGGCATGTGGTGTTGAATAACCAGTTGTTATCCTCTTCCATGGGAAGGGTTTTTTTTTTTTTCTCATGATCTGAGTATTTCTTAGTGGTCTGAGTTCTCTGTCTACTGTTGAGACATATCTATTGCTGTATTCATTCAGCTCATTGTAGTAGGAGTTTATTTGGTCTGCCAGCTCTCAAATAATGACACAGAGACTTCTTATTAAGTATGAAAGCCTAGGCTTATCTTAGACTTGTTTTCAACTACCTCTGAAAACTTAAATTAAGCCATTTATTTTATTCTGTATTCTTCCACCTGTCTGGTTATACTGTGCTGGGTGTCCCACTTCCTTTGTGTCTGGCTAGCAAATTCTGCTTCTCTTCTTCCCAGAGTTCCTATCTTTGGCTGGAAGTCCTGTCTATACTCTCCTGCCTAGTTGTTGGCCATTTAGCTCATTATTAAACCAATCTGAAGGTGCTTTGGCAGAGACACATCTTCACAATGTAAAAACAGATTATCCTGTAACAGCTCATGCTTATGCAGTCATGTTGATGAGACATCTGAGATTCCTAGAAGATACGATCTAACTTCAGACTCATGAATCTAGGAAATTGACACACACACATACACACACACACACACACACACACACACACACAGAGAGAGAGAGAGAGAGAGAGAGAGAGAGAGAGAGAGAGAGAGAGAGAGAGAGAGAGAGAGAGAGAAACAATGTATCTAGGTAATTACACACACACACAAACACATATACAAACACACACACAGAAAGAGAGAGATAATTATAAAAAGAAACAATGCATTTGAAAAAGATTAAAGATCAAGTAGGAGTACATGGTAGGTTTTAGAGGAAGAAAAGGGACAGAAGAATTAATGTGATTACATTATAATTTCAAAAAATATAAAAAAGAATTAAAAATAAAATACTTTAAGAATACTTTAAGGTGGAATTAATAAAGTTTTATAATATTTTTCATTCCCATTGAGATTGAAGATTTATCACAAATACTCCTTAACAAAGAAATGTATGAGGTCCTAGATTTGATGATAAACAGTGGAAGGAAAATAATGAATAAAAATATTATAAAAATAATAGTAGTGAAAATTTGTTCAATATGCTGATTTTGCAGACACATTGTAAACAGAATATAGCATGGTATTTATAATATGTCAAAGAAAATCATATAATTTTTTTTATTTTATAATTGAGGCATATTCACAAATTATGTCTGTAAATCTTCTATTAAGAAAAATAGTAAGAGTCCCAACTCAGGTGTCTAATGCCCAAGCCTGAAAGAAAGATATTTTAAATTTGACTTTTCTATTTTATTCTTTCTCAAATTTGTAAAAGATTTACTTTTTCAGTCTCTTATTGGGCACAGCATTGCACCCTATGTGCTGATGTCAGTCTGACCCCAATGTACTGATTGAGCAAATGGCCAGGATATCAGAACTTCGCAGAATCTTGCCAAAATCACAAGTTCATATTTGAGATAAAAATTAATAATGACTGGTCAGTTTCATTTGCATTTGAGGAGATTCTTAAGCCATAATCAAGCACACAGCACCCTTCTTAAGCCATAATCAAGCACACAGCACCCTCCTGTACTCTGGTGAGCACTGTCATAAGCCGGTGAGTGTGCACACAGATCAAGGGAAGACAGTAGACTTTCTAGGTCAAGAACTCCTTGAACTGGGCCTATCTTCCTATATCTCAATGTTAATTTCAGATATTTTAATTGACTTGTAATTTTGAAAGATCATTCTGAGTAGGCTTTTCAAATTAGGGTAGTTGCCATGTAATGAAATCTAAATATTATCAATGCTTTGGAACTTAATCTGTTTGTAAATGTGTTATTGTCATAAAGCAATCTCATTATGCCAGTACCTATCCTGACTACACTATATCAACTTTTAGGAGAATATATTTGCATGTATGATATGTTTCTTAATATTATATCGTATGTTAGAAAGTACATATGATAAATATTAAAATGAAAATTGAATCATTTTAGCAAATTTGTCCAAATGAAGTTACCTAATACAATTTTGCCTATATAGAGTCATGATATCTTAAGTGACCCTCTCAAAATAATATAAATTTTCAAGAAAATTTCTAGTATTGGAGATATTTTACATAAATATTTATTGTAGATCTTCAGATGAGGGAAGCATGGCCCCTCCACTCTAGGTGACTCCTGACTGCACAATTATGCAATTTCACTGAGGTGGATCTTAAAGTGTAATACTTCAGAGAGAAAATTTTCCAAAGCAAATTATCAAAAGTGGAGTGGTGCTCGTGGTGGAAGTTTTGCCATGGCAACCCTTCTTTTGTCTTCTATATACACATATATCTTTGCAATATATTTATATACTTTCAAGGCCCTGTATAGGCATTCACTTGTTAGATAGCTTTGCTTGTCAGTTGTGTTTTATAGTATTAATATTTTAGTTTCCCCAAGCTATTTGGAACTCACTGCATTCAAACTATGTAGTTTTTTTCAGCTTAGGTTCCATGGTAATACTCTGTTTGGAAAGCACAAAATGGACTGTAAACACTGGGTCAGACAGGAGGGGAAGAAAATCACCCATACTCAGCAGAAGACTATTTTAGGATGTAGGCTTTGGGAAAACTCGGAGTCCACTGGAAATTGCACGGAGGACTAAAATGACAATCACTGAATATAATTAACCAAGCTGGAATGTGTTGAGAGAATCGGGGCCAAGTGCTCTTTTAATTATTCAGTTAATGGATCTGTTCATGCCAACATGTAGAGCGACACTGAGATTGGCGGTCTGTTTGGCAGAAGTATGTCCTCATTTTTGCACCCTACGTCCAAATGGAAGTTAACTGTGACTCTGAAAGCATCTAATAATGTCACAGGGTTCCAGTTACCCTTGTGAAGTTAGGACATGTGGGGTTAACCCTGGGATTGGGGGGTGGGTAGAAGAGTGGGATAACACAGTTCTGTTCCACAGGAATGGTTTGTGCATAGAGGACTCAGAACAAGGGATTATCATTGCTATGTATTGAGTTAATATTAATGAAATTCTCTGGGTGCTGATGTGGCTCACCAGATCAAATCACTTCCTACCAAGTCTACCTACAACCGAAGTTCAATTCCCAGAAGTTAAAAGATGTAAAGTAGAGAGAAGTGGATTAGGGGAATGTGGGTGGGCAGGGAGAATGAGAGATAGATATAATCATATTGCACTATATATAAAACTCTCAAAAAGGAATAAAACTTTAAAAAGTCACATAACTCTATTTAACTTAAAGGAGTCTTGAACAGATGGTGCCCATTATTATTATTTCTTACTAATCCGCCCTCACATTTCATGGTAATGTTCACCACATAACTCTCTACCTCTGGAAATGAAACGTGAGGAACGCTTATTAGTCATTCACTCAGAAGTTTCCAAATATGTTTGGACTGAATTTCTAGTCCACTTGCTGAGTTTTTCACATTTTATTTTTATACCTTAGTATTCTTTAACTAACTGAAAATTTTCAGCTTACTTATATGTTTCCTCTTAAAAAAGATTTACATGAATTATGAAACTCTTCACTTTGCTGTAGTTACTAATGCTCCATAATATTAAAGAAATATAGAAATTTTGCTCAAACACTACAGAACAAACAAATGTGTGTGGTATATGGACCCCTCCAGGGTGTTTTGAGAAACATAAAGTAGCATGTTCCCATTTCTCCCTGTTATTGTATTACCCTGCTCTGACAGATGCAAAGATGAGTGGTCCATTCTCTGTTACAATACTCCTCCCTCCAGCAAAGGCTCCTTTATCTTCCCCACAATCTGTTTCTCTAACTTCCACTACAGTCCCAAGATGCTATCTCCAGACTGATAGAATAAAATTGCTACCCTTGAAACACAAACGCTTCACTATTGAATTATAATCAGACCACAACTCCTCATGTGACAGAGCAATCCAATCTCTGACAGAACTAATAGGTTCTTTCATTAGGAGGGAAGTTACTCTCCAGCATCTTCATCAGTGTTTTTGATCTTGGCCATTCTTACAGGTGTAAGATGGAATCTCTGAGTTGTTTTGATTTCCATTTCTCTGGTGATTAAGGATATTGAGCATTTCCTTAAGTGTCTTTCAGCCATTTTAGATTCCTCTGTTGAGAGTTCTCTGTTTAGGTCTGTACTCCATTTTTTAATTTGATTATTTGTTTTTTTGATGACCAATTCCTTGAGTTTTTTGTATATTTTGGACATCAGACCTCTATTTGATGTGGGTTGGTGAAGATATTTACCATTCTGTTGGCTGCTGTTTTGTCTTGTTGACCATGTCCTTTGCTTTACAGAAGCTTTGCAGTTTCAGGAGGTCCCATTTATTAATTGTTTCTCTCAGTGTCTGGGCTACTGAGGTTATATGTAGCAAGTGGTCTCTTCTACATTGCTGGTGGGAGTGCAAGCTGGTACACCCTTTGGATATCAGTATGGCAATTTCACAGAAAATTAGAAAACAATCTTCCTCAAGACCCAGCAATACCACTTTTGGATATATATCCAAAGGATGCTCAATCATACCACAAGGACATGTGTTCAACTATGGTCATAGCAGCATTGTTTGTCATAGCCAGAATGCCCCTTGACTGAAGAATGGATAAGGAAATTGTACATGTACACAATGTAGTAGTACACAGCAGAAAAAAAATAATGACATCTTGAAATTTGCAGGCAAATGGATGGAGCTAGAAAACATCATATTGAATGAGGTAATCCAGACCCAGAAAGAAAATTATTATATGTATTCACTCATTAGTGATTTTAAACATAAAACAAATAAAACCATCCTACAATTCACAATCCCAGAGCACCTAGACAACAATGAGGACCCTAAGGGAGACATACATAGATCTAATCTACATGGGTAATAGAAAAAGACATGATCTCCTGAATAAATTGAAAGCATGTGGACCATGTGAGAGGATCGAAGGGGAGGGAAGAGGAAAAGAGGGGAGCAGAGAAAAATGTATAGCTCAATAAAATCAATAAAAAAAGATAATAAAGGAAAGGAGGTAAGTTACTCTATTCATTTACAGGAGGTTTCCATTCTAGATTCAAATATTAGCTTCAAACATTATTCTTCTTGTAATTGACTTTAACTGTGAAGTACTTAAAAATATATAGAGTGATCACAGAAAATAATAAAGAAATCGTTCTTTATTGCTGGGCTTGACATTTAAAAAGCCATTGATAAACTAGTAAGTGTTGGGAAGTAGGGTGACCGAGCTGGTAAGTGCTTCAAAATAAATTATGTTAATAATAGGGTTTTGAAATCTTTGTTCTCAGAAACAGAAAAGTTTAGGTCTTTTTCATGTATTTTACATCTTTTAATGTTCAAAATGACTGGTTAAATGATAACATACAGTTGTTTTATTCTATTTGAAATTAAAATACAATTTTTAAATTTCATTTTCCCGCTCCAGCACCTCCCACATAACTCCCCCATTTCCTCTCTCAAATTCATGCTTTCATCTTTCTTTTTTTTTCAGATGGTGATATTTAAGTGGTATTTGTGTGTGTTCTTAAATATATAAATTATATATAAATTCAATATGCTCAGTCTGTATATTAAAACTGATATTTATATGATTTTTGGACTGAACATTTGGTATTAAATAACCAATTGAGATGTTCTTCCCTGGGAAAAAAGGCTATTTTGCCCCTTCTCACTATTCCTTAGAAGTTTGTAGGTCTTTGTTTAGGGTAGGGGCTCAATGATACATCTTCTTTCCATGTTAGTATGTCTATTAGTGTCCTCCTTGTTCATATTGTGTTTAGGCAGCCATGTTGTTGAGGTTTAATGGCTGTAGTTTTCCTGGCATTTCTAATATGTGCAGGTTCACAGAAGATACTTCATTGCTCTGACTACTGCAGTTTTTACACTCCCTCATCTATGATGTTCTCTGAGACATAAGTTCAGGTATTGGCGGAGGCTGCTCCTTCGTTCCCGGCCACTTAGACCCGAAATTATCACACAGAAATTTTATTATTTGCAGTTCTGTTTGGCTTAAGTGTATTTCTTGCTAGCTCTTATATCCTAAACTAAGCTATCCCCATTAATCTGTGTATCACCACAAGGACGTGACCTACCGACAATGTTTCCACAGGCTTTGGCAGAGGCATCTTTCTCTGGTGGTGGCTTGCCATTTACTCTGCCTACTCTGCCTATCTCTTCCAGACTGTCTTTATTCTGTTAAGCCATTGGCCAAAAGCGGCTTCTGTATTAATCAATAAAAGCAACACATATACAGAAAGACTTCCTATACCATGCAGTGTTGTTTTTTTTTGTTTTTTTCCTAATGGATGGATCATTTGGGACGGGAAACCACCGTATCACCATTTGTTCTCTGCCTTTGATCAGTTGGGACTTTCTGTAATGGCCCCAACCTATTGCCTAGAGAGGTTACTTTGTTGCAGGATGAGGTTTATGAGTATCTGTAGGTACGAGGACAGATATGTAGACTGTTTTTGGAGTTTCTTATGCTGTTTCAGGAAAGGGTTGTTGCAGATTCTTCTCCAAGAGTTATGACCTCATTAAAGGTGATTCTGTTTCCAGTATCAGGCATGATTTACTTTTTGTTGAGAAGGGCTTTAAGTCCAAGGCTTTAAGAAAGTTATTGGTTACCGCCAGGCTGTGATGCCACTATTGCACCTTTAGAACTATTGCGACATGCTCTTTTTTTTTCTGTTATACTCCATAACGGTCATAGCTGGGTAAGATTATTGGTTGTGTCCTTTTTTCTTTTAAATCCAGAAAGGCATGGTGCCTTTAACAACAGGGAAATGACTTTAATCTCTGTGAGACAACCAAAGGAAAAAAATGGTTGATAAAGTTTTGGAAGTCTTTTGGGATTCTCTAATGAACAACTCAAAAGAAAGCTTTATGAGCCTGTCCTTGGGGATTCTGTTCCATAGTTAGTAGCTCTTAAAGGGAATCAATGCCAGTTCAGGGAAGAAAATTTCATTTAAATTATAAATCTGTATGCAAACTCAGAGACTTAAATTATTATATGTAGTTTTAACTAAATAGATATGATTCCTTGTGATTTTTAAAAACATACTTTCTTTATTTTATCCTCCTTCTTTCTTCTCCTTGTGCTGATCTCTCCTACAGATTTAAATTAAGCTCCTACTCTGTTTTTCTTTTCTTTCCCTTCAAATTGCTTTTACACTTCTGTTTTCCTTTCTATTGCTTTCATACCTTGCCTTCCCTGTCCATGGTCCCATTGTACCTTCTTGACTTCTGTAGTCACTGAAGGCTTTATAGTTCCATCTAAAAGACTGAAGTTAGGAGCCACAGATGAAGGACAACATGACTCTAACATGAGATTTTAAACACTGTAGAAAAATTCTACTCAGATACAATAAATGAGAATTTAATTCCTGGATTGTTAGACTAACAGTCCTTGACATTTTCAGGATGCTGATATAATTTTGTAGAAGAAAATATCAGCTTTTTTGATTAGCACTGAAACGTTGAACTAAACATCAGGTTTTCTTTAACATTTTAGATCAAGATACAAAACTATACAATAAATAGAAATGGTGGCCATAAAATAAAAGACAAGGTCAATATTACATTAGATTTTCCTGGAGACTGTGTTGCTCAAGAGAGGCTGCCCAGAGGCTAGAGAGTGGGTAAGGCCTTTTGACTACGTTGCAAGTCTATAACTGCTGAATAGCTCCAAAAAACGGAAACTTTTCACATATTGCAGAGAGCTAGGCCCTCATGGTAAACGCTTCTGTGATGTAGGAGCCAGACAAAGGAGAACAAAACCATCAGGACTCCTTGTCCTTGGTGAAGTTCTTGCACACTCAGGCAGTAACTCTTCTGTACGTGCACAGAACTTGTGAGTATCAGAGCATTTGTCACATCTATGGCATGAGTAGGGAAACTTGGGGCCTATTGGTCACTCTTTTTTTCCATCCAACCAATTCCCTCTTGTAGGGTCAGTCTCCATGAACAGTATACCTTATGAGTATTTCCCCAGTCATCAGCCTATTTTTTTTTTTGTCTGTGCTCCTCAGTGTCTATGATATTCTCAATGTGCTCTAGCACTAACTCAAATCATCCAGTGGAATGCCGATATAAACTCTCTGATTTAGGACTTTATTGTGGCAGGAAGACCAGCAAACACCTGGTCAGCCATATAACTAAAGTTATTCTGTATATCTGAGTTTCCTCACTTGGTAAATTGGTGTTTAGTGTTCATCAGTAATAGCAGAAAGCTTTATTTGGCCAATACGAATTTCTCTAATTCCAATTCTTTCATGTAAAAATCAGAAGTTCCAAATATATTTTAAATATATTTTCTCAGAATAAAAAATGAAACTCAGCAAAAACTAATTCTAGGTTTTAAAAACTTTGTATACAAATGCATAAGACCAATTATGTTATTAACCTATTAAAATTAGATCATGAAAACAAATACAAAAATATATAACTTTGATATTTATAGGCAAATAAATCTTTGAAAAATATTTAGACTTGCAATAATCCCTTAAAAGTTCACATTCTTTCCTAAACATTGCTGTGGATAATGCTCTTGTACACTATAAAGATTTTTCACTTATACTAGTTTAATAAAATGCTGCTGTTTGGCCAGTAGCCAAGCAGCAAGTATAGGAGGAACATCCAGACTAATATAATTCTGTGAAGAGGAAAGTCAGTCAAAAGCTAAATGCAGAGGAAGCAAGAGTGTAATGCTGCACTGAGAAAACATACCAAGCCACATGATTAAGCATAGACAATAATTATGAGTTAATTTAAGTAGTAAGAGTTAGTTAATAATAAGCGTGAACTAATAGGCTGAATAGTTTATAATTAATACAACCCTCTGTGTTTTTCTTTGGGACTAAAAAACTTTAGGACTAAGTGGAACAGAAACTTCTGTCTACAAAATACAATATTATAAAAAGTTCCACCCATCATCTCAAGTACATGTGCAAAATGAACCTTACATGTCATTTTCCCTTAATACTGGCCTGGAACTCAGCAAGTAGACAAGGCCGACTAGTTAGCATGAGGACCTCCCTGCCTACTTCTGATTCCTCAGTATTATGGTCACAAATTCACAGTACCATGCTCAGCTCTTTTTATATGAGTGCTGGGTTCCAAATTCAATGTAGTTATCACCTCAGCTCTGACTTAAATAATATTTAAGTTGAGATAATCAAGAATGGTAAAAGGTATTTAAGAATTGTGTAAGATTTTCTTGCCTGATTGCTAGTTAGCTCACTATTATTTCCTGTGGAATTAGAAATCCATGACCTCACATGACAGAGCAAGGAGCAGGAAGGGGGAGCTGCATATTTCCATGTGCCCTTCTTGCCCAAATACTCTGGCAGCTCATATGATTGCTTTGGAATGAAAATTTGATCACATCTCTTTCATATATTGGTATTAATAGGTAAGAATCCACATTTTTTACTTGTTCAATAAGGCATTGAGCCTCATTTTTTGTGCTGCTAGCATACTTCAAGATTCAGGAGTGTGTGTGTTCTCTTCCATTTTGGAAAGTGCTGTCTTGTGTCTGGATACCTCCCTAACTTAGCTATTGCTTCCTCATTTTTAGAGATCTAACCAAGATGTCATTTTCTAAAACAGAAACAAATAAACAAACGCATGGTTTAGGGGGTTGGAGAGATAGATCAGTGACTAATAACACTTTCTACACAAATGATTATGGACAGAAGTTTCTGTCCTGTCTGGTCCTGCAGCCATTCACTCCCAACAAAACACACAAGAGACTTATAACAATTATAAACTGTTTAACCTATTAGCTTAGGCTTATTATTAACTAGATCTTACAACATAACCCATAATTCTTGTCTAAGTTAGCCACATGGCTTGGTAATTTTTATCAGTGAGGCATTCTCATCTTAATTCCTTTGTGTCTAGCTGGTGACTGACTACGTCTTCCTTCTTTCCAGAATTCTCTTAGTCTGGTTGCTCCACTTATACTTCCTGTCTGGCTACTGTCCAATCAGCGTTTCACTAAACTAATATGAGTGCAAATCTTTACAGTGTGCAAGAACATTTCCCACAGCAAATTATGAGTACAGAGATCAGAACACAGCACCTACATCATAAGTACACCAGGTATTCGAGTGTCTGCAACTCTAGTTCTGAGGGATCCTGAGAGGACTGTCTGACACTTTCTGGCCTATACACACATTCTGCACTTATGCATACACACAAATATTTGTGCATATAGTTACATGGACACACACATATACAAACAAATAAATGAATAATATAAATTATGTAGTTTGAGGAGATGACTCGGTTCAGTTGAAAAGACACATTCATGAATGTATAAAGACCTGAGTTTGATCTACAGAATCCATGCTTTATGAAAAAAAAAAAGGCTTAGTGTTGTGGTTCTTGCCTGTAATCCCAGGGCCAGGGAAGAAGAGACAGGGAGAACCCTGGGACTTATTGATCAACCAGCTTAGTCTAATTGGTGAGTTCTGGGTCAGTGAGAGATCCCGTCTTAAAGACAAGGTGGGCAGCACTTGAAGAGTGATACCTGAGACTGACCTCTGGCCTATGCACATACATTCAAACCTTAAAACACATGTGCGTGTGCACCCACTCAAATACACACACTCACACTCACACAGACAGAGAGACAGAGACAGTAATAGATAGACACACACAGAAAGTGACAAACAGGCATACAGGAAGACAGACAGATACAAAAATACAAAGAGAGACAGGCAGGCAGATGGGCAGACACACAGACACACAAACAGAAGGAGAGGCAGAGAAACAGAGACAGACAAACACGCATGAAGAGAGAGAGAGATTGACAGACAGACCAACACACACAGAGAGACAGGCAAGTAAACACACACACACACACACAGAAGCATGCACATACAGCAAGAGAGACAAAGAGACACATACATACAAGTGCATATACAACACACAAAGAGACAGAGACAAAGAGAGACAGACAGACGTAAGCACACACACTCTAAATTGTGTGGTTCCATCTCTTTCCTCTCATTACTCCAACTGCTTATCAACTTGTTATTATATCCCTCTAGACTATACTTCCTAGGATACAGACAGTAAGTTCTATGATACAGACAATGCGGTCTATTGTAATACGCAGAAGCTGCAGAGCCTGACACATGACAGGCTCTCACAATGCATAGTGAATATATCAAGGAAAGAATAAAGGTGCAATAGGGTGCTCCCCTTGATGGGAAATAATGAGAGCCTATTAACAGAAAACACAGTGAATTCAATCCTGCTTTCATTTTATTTTTCCCCATCTTCTGCTGGTGACATTCTTCCGACCTTACTGGTCTACAGCATTATACCACTTTATAAAGAGGATTTTAAATGTCAGCCATCTCTGACTTCCTAGAGTTTTATTCACTACAAGGAGGCAGTGGGAAAATACGACAGGTGGATATGTGTTGGGGATTAGAGTACACTGGGGACTGAAAAGAATTACCAATCTCATTAGCTGTCTTCTGAGTTGCCTGAATTCCACCCAGGTCCCCAAGGTGAAAGGCTAATAATTAATTCAATTTACTATCTATTCTGTGGGAAGCTCCAAAGGTTAAGATTAGAGCGGACCTGTGAGGGCAATCTTTTATACTGTTTAAATTGCTGTTTAAATTTGAATTAGATTCTAATAGTGACAGTTTGAAACCGACACAGTTTAATTCATTTATCATGTTCCCAAACCTGCCTAGCTGAACTCGTTTTAAAGTGTGTCTTAAATAAGCAGCCGTGCAGAGCACACATGTCTATTTTTATTTTCTACTTGAAATTTAAATATGAATAGCCGTGTCTACGATTGCCAACTTTTGATTATTAACTTTGTCTACTTGGCCTCCTCCACTCACAATGAGGCAAAATGCTTTATATATATATATATATATATTTATGCTGCCCAAGTCACAGAATTCTGGAAGTAGGAGTGGGGAGTATCATTATGATTCACCATGATTTACCAATGTCTGTGCTCACTGAAGTTAGCAGGCATCTTTGCTAGGTGGCTATCATTATAATCTACATTTCTAGGTAGGTGGAATCCAGAGGCAGTTGTTTCTGAGTTTAATTGATTGGCTACTGATGAAACTGTCTTTCCAAGTCTGTGCTTGCTTCAATTCATCCATCTATATTCCATCTGGACACCAGTCCCCTATGATGCTCTATTTTAGGCTGTACACTTGGAAGAGATCTGGGCATTGCCCAGATCTTAGTTACCTTGGGCATCAGCCATTTCTCTCTGGTGATGAGTGTCACTCTGGATCTGCCATTATCTAAGAACAGGTAGCTGGTGATTTCTGCTTCTTCCTCGTACCTTCCTCCATCAGTGACCACTGCTCTTAGATCATCCCAGCCTTCGTGCTAGGCCCAGGGTTGTCTATAGAAAGTATTTCTGTCTTCTTTCTTCTTCCACATTGTTCTTCTTTGTTTATTGTTTGTTTATTTGATTTTGAGAGATTTTTTGTTTACTTTCCTTGTTTCCATTCCTTAGGACTTTGTTACAGGTTATATTTGGGGTCGGCAAAACCTTAAAAACCGCTAACTGAGGATATGAGAAACAGATAAAATGTGGCCCTTTCTGTTAATCTCCCTTTTGTTTTAATGATGCCAAGTCTATCAGTGGTTTCCCTACACTAAAACCAAGACCAAGGGCAGACTTTCTAGCTGTGTCAATGGTGCACTGGTGCCAGAAAGTTCTAATCAGAGACCTAATAGTGAGACTACAAATAATTTAAAGTTATAACTGGATGAGTGAATGATCAAATAAAGGTGTGTATGCATTCATATATTTATGATTAAATGATTATAAGTACATATATGAGTATTATAACTCATAATTTCTGTATGAAGAAGCAGAAGCTATTTCACAATTCCAAATCACAGTGATGCGTTCTTACATAACAGAAATAAAAAAAGGAAAAGAAGATGGCTATTGGTGAAAAAATTTATTTGGAGAGGGACCCATTGTTCTGAGGAGTTTCCTATTCGTTAGAAGACTCAGTGGAGTATTTCCTTATTGTTATAAGCCAAGTAAGTAACTCAAGCTTCACAATAGGACCATTCTGAGATTTCAAATATCTTCCCATGCACTTGAGAAGCAAAGAATGAATTTTATGTCTAAAATGTTGATTGTAAAATAACACAGACAGCATATGCAGCAGGCCAAAGACTGGATGTCTTAAAGTGGACCAAAAAGAAAGATGACATGATGCCTAATTTTTTATCCAGGTAGCTATAAAATTTAGTTGGAATTTCCTTCAACAAGACCTCACGTGTTAATGTATTTTAGGCTGATGAATGCTCTCCTTTGGGTTACATAGAGCAGCTGGAAGTGAGGAATCACAGAAACTTAATCTGGGTCCTTTGCATCAGGACTGAAAGGAGACAACAGTAAAAAGTATGAGAGAGTAACCAGAGCCCTGTTTCAGATGCCTATCTGAAGTGGCATACATAGGTGTTTCAAAAGTGTGAAAGAACACAATAAAGGGGGCTGGGGCGATGGCTCAGTAGGTAAGAGCACTGACTGCCTCTTCCAGAGGACCCGGGTTCAATTCCCAGCACCCACATGGCAGCTCACAACTGTAACTCCAGTTCCAAGGCATCTGATGCTCTCATATAGACCAACTTGCAGGCAGAACACCAATGTACATGAAATAAAGATTTGCTCTCCTGATTACAAGTTTTCTTGGAGAAGGAACGAAATCATCTGTATAAAGTATTAATCCTGTATCTCATGATTAGTGTGCAATATTATTTTTAGTCATATCTTCCAAATACACTTCTATTAATCTAGTTTCTTCTTTACATACAATCATAATAAGAACTTGACCACTAGGGGGAGTTCCTTTATCTCACTCAGCTTGCCGCTGGCAAGCTGGGCCTTTGTCTGAGATACATGCACAGCAAGGAGCCATTAGCCTGAAACAGAAGACCCACCGGAGGAACCTTCACCTGGCGATGGATGGAGATAGAGACAGAGCCCCACATTGGAGCACCGGACTGAGCCCCCAAGGTCCTGATGAGGAGCAGACGGAGAGAGATCATAAGAAAGAAAGTCAGAACCATGAAGGATGCGTTCACCCACTGAGACGGCGGGACAGAACTAACGGGAGATCACCAGGTCCAGTTGGAATGGGACTGATGGAACATCCGACCAAATCGGACTCTCTGAAAGTAGCTGATGGTGGAGGCTTACTGAGAAGCCAAGGACAGTGGCGATGGGCTTGGTCTCTATGACAAGGACGGGCTCTGTGTGAGCCTTGTCAGTTTGGTTGCTCACCTTCCTGGACCTGGAGGGAGTTGGGAGGACCTTGGACTCAACATAGCATAGAGAACCCTGATGGCTCTTTGGCCTGGAGAGGGAGGGTGTGGGAGTATGGGTAGAGGGGAGGGGAGGGAAGGTGGAGGAGGAGGGGAGGAGATGGCAATTTTTAATAAAAAAAAATAAACTGGGAAAAAAAGAGAAAAAAGAACTTGACAACTAAATTGTATATCTTAAAAGCTTTCTTATTTACTAAAACTAAAGGATTCTGTCTAAGAATACTTTCCCCAAAATAGATCAATCTTACATATTTTGGTCACATTTAATTTAATTTGATCTCTCTTTGTGAATGAGTGACATGGTCCCCTATTAAATACACCTAAGAATAGACCAATATTTTCATTAATAAAGATGATATGTCACATTACTATCTCTGCATTGTTGATTCGAGTAAAGATTAGCTTCATCCGGTATGATCGATTCAAGGAAATAAATGCTATATGCTATTTTAGTTAAAAAGGTTAAAGGAAATGTCAGTCTGTTATTAGGAAACCTCAGTACTTGGTTGATTTTAAATGCTCCAATACAGTAAATAACACTTGGACTGAACTTTAAGAATTACAGCATTTTGCAGAACGTAAATTAAATCTTTGCAGCATTCTCAAAAGTTCAGTAATGACATCATTCTCAAGCCCGTGGTCAGGAGTGATGGTGGTGGGGAGATAATTCTCATTTCAGTTAATGTCTTTAAAAGGATAATTCACCATCTAAATGTCATGCATAATATTGTTTCTTGTGCTGGATTTAAATATTGATTTTTATTTTATGTGTCTGAGTGCTTTGTCTGCATGTATGTGCTCCCCATGTTTGCAGTGCACATTGCAGCCAGGAGAGAGCACTGCATTTCCCGGAACTGTAGTTATAGACGTTTTGTGAGTCACCATGTAGTTTCTGGGAACTGGACACGGGTCCTCTGCAGTACAGCAAATGTTCTTAACTGCTGAACAACCCCTGTACCTCCATGTATACTACTTTTAAAATTTTGAGAATTACATGCATTTTTTCACATATAATTTTGTGTTAATACAGTTATATATTTAAATTTTTGCTTTAGGTGTTAGAAATAAATAATAACAAAATTATTTTAAATATATGCAAATTCAGATAAAACTAATTTGAGTATCGAATACGGCAGCACTAATAGCTATGGCATAGTGTTAACATACTTTCAAATTCTTTATTTTTTTATTGTTCCAAAGAGAAATTGGAGGGATTTCACATTGCAAATTACCTAAAACAACTTAAACTTTATAGATGCAATGAAAATTTGGTAATTCTAATAGTTTTTCATATTGCCTTATATTTATTCTTAATTATTCTTTACTTTGGTTGAACTTTGTCTATATATAGCATCTTTCTGACTCACTTAACCTTTGTGGTTCTCTTCTTCCTCCTGATCATTGGTGCCTTGGCCCACAAGGGTGGAAGGAGTAGAAGTGGGGAACAAACCTTAATTAGCATTAAGTGGCACACTCCTATCATAAGGCTTCCTATGTGGCAGTAGAGTCCTATAGCAGAACTCCTAGCACAAGTCTCCTAGCAGGAATCTGTGCCAAGTGTCAAGCTAAAGATAAATCAGGCATCTGATTTAGAGACAGTTTTCAGATAAGGTCAGTCCTCCAGACCCAAAGACATTCTCCAGATAAGGCAGGTAGAGAGCAGGGAATTTCACTAGGGAGGGAGGGAGTTTCCTTGTCTTCTGGCTTTTGGGGAAAGCTGCCAGGCCCCTAGAGACTGCAGTCTCATCCAGTTAACAATCAACCTTCCTTGAAAAATAGAAACAAAGATGTAAAGATCTAAATGTTTACTAGTCATTGCATTAATTTATTTGGTTTATGCCTATACACAGGTGTACATGTCAGCCTGCAAGTATGGAGGGTAGAGGACAACTTACAAACACCATGTGGTTTCGAGGGAGCCCATTCAAGTCATCAGGCTTAGTGGAATCACCTTTATCTCCTGAACAAACTTGGCAACCTGTACTAGTTTTCTGGAATGAACCAAATAAAGACCTTTTCTATTGTGTCTACTTTCCTCTCTTAACCAATTTTACCAGGTATTATTTTGTCAAATAATTATTTGCTTTTATTCCTTAAAAAGATAATAATCAGTACCTCCTAACATTTTAAAAGTCAATGTACTTTAGATACATTAGGGAGGGTCAGGCATCTTTGGTTAGCACTCAAATGTGCATGTCATGCCTTAACGAATAACAGCTAAGCTTTAAAAACTATGATCGGAAGCTCAAAAGACAAGTCTAATTAATTAGATTAGGAATCTTTTGTTGTCAGTAACCTTATCTAAACCATTGTCTTTATCTTTTTACCCCATGTCATATGAGCCTCGGAATTTGACTGGGATATGAGGAACCTCATCCACATGTATCTAAGAATCAGTGTCTAAGATGGCTGCCACAACTGTGACAGGAAAGGGATGGTAATTTCTTATTTGAATTGGGCTCATGGAAATGTAGAATCTATTGACATTTTAATAAGCATTTTAAGCGTATTGCTTAGAAGGATGATTTGTGTGTACACACTTTGTTCCACGGGTGCACAAACGAGAGTTATATCATACAGTTACTGGCTTCACAAGACAGAATAGCACCTAGAGTTCATATAAAAAGTTTTTCATCACTGACTTGACTCTTTGCTGATAGGAGAGATAGTTTGTAAAGCCATTACCAGATACTTTCATGTTGGCTTAGAACCGTTTTCTGATTTTGAAATTACTTTTCCATTGTGATGAATCTACTTTTCTTTTTTTTAAAAAAAAAAAAAAACTTTGTGTATATGTGTGTTCACATGGTGTTGGCAGATGGGAAGGCTGGAAGTGAACATTACATGTTTTCTTCAGTTAGGAGGATGGACAGCAAGCCACAGGGTTCCTCTTACCTCTACCGGCTACCATGCCAGCAGTGCACCCAGCTTTTATGTGGGTGCTACAGACAGGAAACCAGTCCTTCTGCTTGTGCAGCAAGTGCTTTAGTGGCTGAACCACATTCCCAGCCTCATGGTGAACCTTTTAAAGCTTGCATTCATTATGATGCATCCAGGTTTTGGCACCCGAGCAATCTTTTGGCATGTTTGCACACAGTCACCGAGCAGTGACACCCTCATCAGTCACTCAGAGCCTTTTGGTTTCTGTTGCCTAAAACTGATTTGAAAATATTTCCACAAGTTTTCTTTAATTGGTGCTGTTTCTTTAATTTGTACCAATTGTGAAGCAATATCAAATCTCATTCGAGAATGCCTCATGGACTAGAAGGTTCATTTCTTTGCCTTGTTTGGTCCCCCACCAGAGACAGATTTTTTGACATATGTTTGGCACCGAGCAGAGTTTTTTCCATATGGGGTCTTGTACATACGGTTTTGCAATTGGAAAATTGCCCTCTGTAGCCCAGGTGGTATTGTACAGAATGATTTTCTCAGTATTGATTTAAGCAGTTGATGGTTGCATTGGGGAGGAAAAGCCATTCAGTTGTATCAAAGAGCTTTCTGTAAGAAGCAATTGGTTAAGCCTTAGCTAAACGACATCTTCAGAAGGCATCTCCAGTAATAACCTTAAATTCAATGCTAAGCTTGCCTCTGCATTGCAGCACATGCCCTATCATTTAGCTGAAACACTTCAGAAGAAAACAAAGGAGAGTTTTCCATCGGTGCTTGCCTAGCATTAAATTCACTAAGCTATTTCATTTTCCCCAGAACATATTTTCTTTCAGCCAGTTTGTGAGTTTGGTAGATGGAATGGGATTCAGCTTTCCAGAGATGGCACAGCACTCTGTGCATGAGTTCCTACTTGGGCCTGGAATTAGAACAGGCACTTGCTACACTTTCCCTCCGGAATTAAATCTCATCTTTTGAAAGCATGCTTCGGCTTTCTAACTTAGAATTACTTACGTCAGGACGTTTGAAGCTTGTGCATTTGTGATTTATTCAAAGGAAAGTTGGTGAAATTTTACACGTAAAGACATTTGATAGCTATGTGTACAAGGTAAAATGGCTCTTATTTTCCCTTGTTTGTTATTATATTCACACTACCCAATTAATCCCCTGACCATCTTCTCCTTACTTCCCAGTGACCATTATGCTTTGTCTTCTCCCTTTTCATTTCACTTACCCAGTTTAGCCAAACTTTGGTTACTTCTTGTAGTCATTCTATTGTCCCTTGTTCACTGAATTTTAACACAAGGGTGGAAACCAATGGGACTCTAACTCAATAGCACATCTCGAGTGCCTAGATTTGTGTCTGGCATATGAAGAGCAGTTGGTGAATGATGCTCAAAATGTGAATAAGTTTATCTCTATGTGAAAACGTGGTTAAAAGTGAATCTATATGTTGTTCTACTATATTATCATGAAGAAATAAGTTAAAAGATGTTGTGACTCTCAGAGTGTTGACTTTTAATTAAATAGCAGATGAAAAACAAATTATAAAGTGTTTCCAAAAGAAAGCTGTACAAGGATGTTTTCAAATGTCCTCAGAGGAATATCAGCCAAAGGTTCATGGTGGAGGCATCCAAGTACAGCTTGGAGAAGAGAGCCGTGATGCAGCTGACTTCAGTAGATTTCTGAGCACAATTGGTTACTCTGTGGGGACTCGTGATCCTCAGAGTTCTCCAATGTCTCTTTATGATCTTCTTTGTGCGATCAGTTTGTGTACAGTAGTCATTTCGGTTCTAAAGTTTTTCTCGGCTCACACTTACACATATTAAAATAAAAATCATACTTTGTGCGTACACTCTTGATGGTTTAAATATTATTATGCCTTCTAATAGGAAAATCTCTTATTAGCTTCTTTTTAAAAAAAAGTCTTAATGCTTCTCAAAGAGTATTGCGTCTCTAAGAGATCCATCTGTCCATACTTACTTGTCTATTGAATGACCTGCATGATTCAAATGATCATGTATTTATACAAGTATGTCACAAGTGTATAAGAAAAGGCAGTTACTTTATACACTTTAAAAACTACCCTTTTCTGGCATATGCTGCCATCACAAAGAACAGCATTTTGGGGCAGCACACACAATGATTTCCTGTGATGAGAAGGAGCAGAACACCCAGAGCACTAAGTTAGAAACAAGTCAGATCCTAGAATTAAAGCAGACTCCACCGATGGAATTCGTGTTGGCCTCTGTGATCTCAACTGAAGTAAACTTTAGTTCTACATCACTATCAGAAGAGACAATAACAATCAACAAGAAGAGTTTAAAAATAAGTGGGCGGAATCCCTTTCATCTCTCTCCCACCTCATGCTCTTACCTAAGCATCTTTGCCTAGATGTCTCCTAAGCAGAGTTGGGGTCTACCTGTCTATATGTATGTTCCAGCATTCAAACCAAAAAATGGCCTAAGAAAGGAAAAAAATGCCAAAGATAGAAAGATGGCTTTGGCGTTCTAAAGAAGCTGTAGTCTTGAGCCCCCATTTAGTTCCCAGAACCAAGAGAGTAAACAGTAACCATACTGCCATGGACCGTGAACCCAATTGACAAAATGAAAAAAAATAATTTTCCTTACTGCAAAAGATGAAAGCTGAAGCATAGCAGGATGATGAATAAGCTCTATTTTACCAGGGTTGATATTAACAAACACATAGAAAACAAAACAGCAACACGTGATGAGAGAGACGAAGTTTTACAATGGAGTGAGGGCAGGGGATTGGACAGAAGACATTGAAGTTTAATCTCCAAAAGGAAAAAATATTAATAATATTGAGCATACAGTAGAAGTAGTTTTGATAGCAGAATAATTATTTATTTGGATTTTAGGTAGAAACTGAAATCACTTAGACTGTAAATGCCATCTTCCCCAGGCTATGGATATTATTACATTAGCAGATGGTATATAGTTACCCAACTACATGGGTTTAGCTCACCTTGAAGGAAGAAATTACTTTGTAAATGGAGCTTCCAAAGTGTAAATTTCTAGAGAGATTTTATGCAAGAGCAAAGAAAATAAAAGAACCCAAAACAAAAATGACAAGACAAACAAAAAAGCATCAAGGTTTTCAGATGAAGTGTGGGAGTGAGCATTGGGCACTGCTCTCTGGTTCTCTTGCTTCCTTCCTCTTTCTGCTCTTCTCTTTCTCCCTTGCTCTCTGGAATGGTTGTATTCTTAGAACTGGAACGAGGTCACAAACCTCCTGGAAACATGAAAATAATGCACACTTTGAAATCCCTTCTAATAATTGTGGCTTTCAACCCTTGTAACACAAGCCAAGAACAAGAACAAGTGACCCATCAACTACAACTTGATATTTTGATGCCTCACCAATTTCTTGACATTTAAACTTTCTTAGTATTTTTTTTACAAACTAGAGAACTGCTTTCCAATAGCATCTGTATCCATCTTACATAATTGTTTTTATTCATATTTGTTGATGGTTCCATTGTATTTAATTCATCTCTGATCAACTTTTGTATAAATAATATAGAGAAATAAGTTTCTTTCTGTAAGTAAAGAGTGTTCATTGTTTTAGTAACATACAATATTGTAAACATGTGTAAATATGTGATTTATTATGAGAAATTAAATAACACATATTGGGATAATTTATTGGTTAATAAGAGATAACTAATTCAAATGAGAAACAAATTAGGACTTCTTGCCTTTAGTGTGTATATTGGACATGAACTCTTCTTTATAGTCCATGTTAAATTATTTTTTAGGATTTATAGCTAATTGGAAGATAAACAAAGGTCACAACTTATGCTTAGCACATTATTTCATGCCTGTGCTCTGAATCAAATATAATTCAAACTATTTTAGACTGTATTACATAAATCAAATTAATTTTGCATAGTGATTTAGGACAGTTGCTCCTATCTATACTTACTAAAGGGCATTTCAAGAAAAGTCATAATAAATCTCACAACATAAAATGAACTTAAGCTTGAATTAACATGCATTTAGGGCCAACTTTCAAACAAACCTGAATGCAAATATATTATAAGGAAAAGATGCTTTATTTTTTCTCCGAGGTGCTTTTCTTAGTTCCAAAATAATGCACTCAGATTCGGAACACAAACTTGCAAGTCTGAGCCCACAGTCATGACATATAATGATGCAAAACATGTGCTTACAGCCTCATGGAAACAGAAGACGTAGCCAATTGAAAGATGCACTTAAAATGCACAGCTTATATTTGACTCTGTGACAACCAAGTGACAAGAACAGATCCAAATGCAATCCTGACTTAGAGTGTCAATTAGGAGAATGACAGAGCCCCGTCCAACATCATAAATTACTCTGAGTGCCAGTAACAATAGCTCTCGCTTCCAGTCATTTTCCATGATGATGTTCTGGACAAGCGACAGATGATGAAGGAACAACCTTGTATCCAGAAAGCTACAAGGGTATTCTCTAGACACATGACAGAGCCTGATCAGATGAGCTGTTATCACTCTAATCCCACCTGTGCCCAGTGATTACAGACATAAGCTTCGGCTTCACTAGACATGGAAATGATAGCAACCATATCCTCGGGATATAAACAAATACGTTCATAACATGCACAGAGCCAGTTACAAAGCCACACGTGGTCTGTCCTGATTTTGTTACTCATATAACTATGATATATGATTATTATGTTTTGTACAAGATTAGTTGATTATTTGTGGTGTATCAGGGGTGTAAATCCCATATTCTGTTAGCTTTATGATTTCAGTTTTAGAAACACGTACACCCTCTGTTTTATTTTCTGTAACGAGCGGCTAGTGATCCTATTTATGACTGAATTTGTATCAGAGTTTATGTTACCACTAAAACTCATTCCCTGTAAGGATTTCTCACTACTTGTAGCGTGATTCATTATTTAGCAACAAATATATCAAACAACAAAACATCTTTTAAATTATTTTATGTCTAAATACATCACTGTATCATCTTCCCATTATTGGCTTTTGATGTTCATATTTAAATAGGGCACAAATTAAGACTTAGTGAGATTTGGAACGCTCTATATTCTTTTGATTCATAAAATTTGATTATCAAACATATTAAAGCTTTTTGAAAAAATAAAAACTCAGATTAAGTGACTTCTTTCTGTTATTAAATTGAAAGAGTTGAAAACCTCATAAAACATCAAAATCTACTAATCAATTAAAATGTCTTGGAGAATAGTTGACTTCATAAGTAATCATTCTTCCACTTTTCCTAAATATGCAGCACTCTATGATTCAATATCAAGTGCAAACATGGAAATTATTATAGGTGTGCTGGCACAAAGATATTTAATTAGAGAATTGCTTATGGGTCTGAGGTGCTGGCAAGGGAGCTCATGAAGGGAAATGCGGGCAAGCAGAGCACAGCTGACTTCTGCTTTCCTCTGTGCTTCCAGCTTCCACTCCCACAAGAGGTATTGCTACTGAAGAGCCTGGCACAAGTCAGACGTCAGGACTAACACACACACACACACACACACACACACACACACACACACACACACACACATGCAATTATAAAGACACTATCCCTATTAGGTAATACCTAGAGATGGCAGTGCAGGGAGAATTTCTACTGTTGCTATAAACAAAGTGTGTTCTCTGGTTTCCATTCTTTACTGTTTCAAAACAAGCAAGCTATGAAGTTTTGTGATTCTTCTCAATGGTTAACTCAGAAAGAGGACAGAGTGAGGAAGAGTAGGTGAGCTATGCTACTTGTCAGTTCATAACCAAATGGAGTTGGTGTTTTCCTATTAAAACAGAAAGCAAGGCCTCCAACATCCCTCACATGTGTATCACCATATAGGTTTGCTTCTTTTCTCTTAGCTTTGGCTCTTATTATTTTATGTGTCTAGGTGTTTCCCCTACATGTGTGTCTGTGTACCATGTGTGAGTAGTGCGTGGGAAGTCCAGAATGAGGTACCGAATCCCCTTGGAACTGGGGTTACAGGTAGTTTTGAGTCACCATGTGGGTGTTGGGAAATAAACCTTGGTGTTCTAGAAGAGCAATTAGTCCTCATTGCTGGGCCATCCCTCCAGTTTCAACCTTGAAATTTATACTTAGAGGAATAGAGCCCTTTGTTAAGCAGCAAATTCTCCTGCGACATGGCTTTTTTTCTTTGTCTTCTGTCACATTTTCTTCAATATGATACATGATTCTTGTCCCTGGTCCCAAAGTTCTCAGGTGCAATTGTATCTTAACAGATGAGGAAATCATAGAATCAAGTAAAGCACAGTTGCTCTTTGAGGAATCAGTTCAAAAATCTCAAGAAGGTCTGAGTCTTTCAAAGTGTGATTGAAGACAGGCTTTACGTCTCTGATTGCCTGGAAGCTTTTTGGATGCTTCGAAGTTAGATTCCCCCAATGCTCTGAAAACATTCTATCTTACAGAGTGCACTTCCTGGCCCCAAAGCAGTGATGCACTAATTCAGAGTCCTTTCCTTTCCTTTCTTAGGAATTCATTTCTTATTCAAAGGGCCACTGCTCAATGCAGACTTCCACCTGACAGTTTGGCTGTCACTACCAGGCATATCCTGGCTCCTTGTAATGTAAATATAAAAATATATAATAATATAATATAATATAATATAAAAATATAATAACAAAATGCCTCTCAATCCAGTGCCGTGTCCCATTGACTTTAGCTGCTATATTGAGTAATAGCTAGACTTTACCATCCATCCAAGGAAGCCTTCATTTTTATTCTATTCCTATTCTGAGACAAACCAGGAAGTTTTGGATTATTCAAAAACACAAACTCTACAGAAGCTTGTTACCAGACAGAATGGGTTATAACAAAGACTGCCGCAAGGAACACTGAAAGTCTGCCTACCACCCAGCTCATAAACCTTTATTTCTACACACATGTATACACTTGCCCATGTCTACAGAAACACAAGTAAAGAAATGAGCCCCCTTCCCAAAATTTTACCAAAGACTTCAAATGTCATAGTTGTCTCTTTATAGTTTTCTTCAAATATCCATCCTCTAAAATCCTCTTTTTTTAAATGGAGAAAATTTGCAGTGATCTCAAGCTCACAATACTTTTAAAACACCACTTATTGGATACCCTGTCTCCCAGATGCTAAGGTAGCTTACTAAATAATTAACTGCTGGCTAGACATTCACCAGCTATTCATAGAACATTATTAAAGCCTTTATGTAATCCAAGTAGACATATTTCTACGGTGTGGAATGGAATGGATAATCTAACTGCTATCAGGTACATAAAATGATATGTTAAGTATAACAGAAGGAAGCAGCTACAGATACTTTGTAGGCAAAAAAAAAATCTTTGTCATAGGAAAATTATTCTTTAGCAATGAAATGAAGATTTTAAAATCAACCTTCCAGAAATGGCAGACTGAGTGAAGCAACCTCACTTGTCTATTCCGTGAAGACCAGGAGAGGCCTCTAACAGTGACTACACAAAGCTCCAAGACAGGTAAGGTAGGAAGCTGTAGCAGAAGCAATTCATAACAAACACCGGGGACACACATTTTTACAATGCCTCATGTAGTATAATTGCATCTGTCGGAAATGCGCTTTAGTATACACTCAGATCTCATTTTGAAAGGAAAGATTTTGTATTAGCTCTTGTATTTTTATATAAACAGAAAACTTTTAAGTGGATTTATACATGGTAGAGTCAAGGTTTGGACTCTAACGTGAAAAAGTAGGGCATGTGCTTTCAATCTGGAGTGACTCCTGAGTCTGGTTTTATATGGATGCAATACCTGTTGCACAAGCCAGAATGGCAGTTCTCTTTGCATACCAGGTTATTTCTCCTATGGTTCCTGCACCCATCCATTTTATTAGCACACTGGAAATAATTTTATACATAATTCAAGCTTGATTCATTATCTGCTTTCTATGAGTTTATCAGTGTTACAAGTGAAAACTGAAGAAACAAAGATCCTAGAAATGAGGATTTGTGTCTTATATTCTTTTTATCTGTCATCCATCTATCTATCTATCATCGATCTGTCTGTCTGTCTGTCTGTCTATCATCTATCTATCTATCTATCTATCTATCTATCTATCTATCTATCTATCTATCTATCATCTACCTATCTATCTGTCTGTCTGTCTGTCTATCATCTATCATCTATCTATCATCTATCTATCTAGCTAGCTAGCTAGCTAGCTAGCTAGCTAGCTATCATTTTTCTGACACGTATCTATATGTATGTTTGTATTTGTTCACATAAAGAAACAAACAGCTTTAGAAAGCAATTTCATAAAGACTAGGATCATTCTTTAATAGCTGAAACAGATTTAATAGTAACTTCAGCAAATTTCAAATTTTCCTCTATTGATATATCATCAACTAATTACCTATAACTTCAAAATCATTCAACATGTCCAAAACATGAAACATAATTTCAAAAGATGGCTAGAAATAAAAGAAACATGCTGGGGATTGTGACCAGAACTTTCTCGCAGTAAGTAATACCAAAATTCATTTTGGGTGCCTGAACATTAGACAACCAAGAGAAAGCACTTCGATGAAATCCATGGCCCCCTTAGCTTGTGTTACTCAAAAGTCTTAATCTCTGTGTCTTTTTAGAAAGTAGTGAAAGACTGTTATTTTTCTACATATGATCATGGGATGGCTCTCCTTTTACATGGGAACCGTGTGCAGACTAGCTTTGTTCTACATGGCAAGGCATACTAGAGAAATATCTCACCAGTGGAGCAATACAATTTGGTGTCTGTTTATATTTCACACACCTTTTCTTTTCCATGTATATTCTTGCCAGTTGTTTATTTTATTTTATTTTAATTTTTTTTTGGAGGCAATGTATTGCTGTGTAGCCCAGTTTGGAAATTCTGGTTATTCTGCCTCTATCTCCCTAGTGCTGATATCATTCATTCAGTGTACTACCACACTAGGCTATATTTATCTTAAATACAACTCATGTCTAAACATATGACCCTGTCAGGTATGTTTACACAGTATTTTTTCATGATGTCAAATGAAATAATCTTTATTTTTCATTTTTGTTGGTCAAGATTTGTTCATTTGGTAACAAGGGTCCATCTATGAGAGAGAGAGAGAGACAGAGAGAGAGAGACACACACAGAGAGACAGAGAGAGACAGAGAGAGAGAACACATACAACAGTTGTGCACACATACTATATAGTCACAAATTTTATACTAAGCCATTTATGAACATGGAAATAATTTTTATGTCTGAGAATTGGTCTCACATCTTACAGATTATATTCCCATAACCTTCTCTTGTGTGACTTTTCCAGAAAGACATCAATAAAATATACTCACCTCAGATAAGGTATCAATGACAGGAAAAAGAAATATTCAACTCAGTTCTAGGTTGGTGAACCAATTAGTAACTGGAGTTACTTACAGGAACAAGATTTAAGACCTGCTTATAGGTTCATAATGATTCAAAGGTAACAACATCACCACAAGGCCCCTTCCAGACCAGGTGATGAACTCATTAAATCTACAACACTGGAAGGCCTCCCAATTTTCCATGAAGACAATCTCTTCTACCTAGGCAACCATTACTGTCAACCTTTGGGACGAAGGAAATTGGAATCTTCTTAATTCCTGATGGTGGAGTTTTCTTTAACTTCTTTAGTCTGACAAGCCTCTCTTCAGGAGGAAACATTTCCATTTGGAAGAAATAGCCACATAATAAGTTCTTTCTTGCATTTTATGAAGCCCTGAGGCTTCACTTATAGATGTGTGCTTCAATGAGTTTCTTTCAGCTATAAACTATGTTCACTCTGACCATCTAGAACACTGCAGTATCAAGAATTCATTATCTCTTTATGAAATAGAGTTGAATAGAATGCCAAACCACCAGTGCTTAACCAAGGAAATCTCCACTGTTCTCATGGGACTCATCTCTATCATCATTGGCACAGTGGCTATACCTACACGGCCTCCTCTGACCTGCCCTGTAAGGATGACTAGGAAGTATGTAGAAACACACTTGCCTGGTCATGGTGTCTTGATTTCCCTTTGGCAGCCCCTCTTAATGGGATGAATATTCTGGGTGTGGTAGATTGAGGGTGGAGTGTTACAAGTGACCCATGCTAATGAAGTCTGGAGGTTTACATTTTGAGCAGATTAGCAGCAACAGAGAAAAAGAACTGGTGGTGTTGAATCCAAGCTCCTAGAATGTTATTTCTGTTTCCTCACCTATGCAAATCTCTCTTACCTGCTGATTAATTCTTTCTTAAAATTAAATCTCATCTTTTACTTCAAATCTGAGAGACAGTGTTATTTCAAATCACATTACTGTTACTGATTTTTCAAGGAATTGTTTCTGGGTGACCCAGGGTTATAATGAACACTCCCCCTTTTTTTATATTCCTGTGCACGTAAAATAAGTTTCCATGTAGTTATTAATCATCCTTAAGCGTTTTCATTTCCTTAAGCTAGTCATTCTTTCTGAGATGTTTTTCCTGGCTCCCTCTACACGCACCCACTTGCTTCTTATCTTTTTCTCTGATTTGATTTCTAAGGAGAATTTTCTTCATATGCCTTACCTTAGACTCATTAACACAGGTATCCACTTCTGCATATTCCAGTTGGAGCAACTCATGAATACTTGAACCAAAGCACTCACAACAAAAGTAATTGCTTATTTCCTTCTCAGTCTCTTCATACCAGAACATTTGCTCCAGGGACCTCAAGCTCTCTGCCCTTGTGTGCCCTCGGAGTTTCCACTTATGACAATGGTGATAAATAACATTTGGTGAATAATTAATGAATGGGGGATATCTCCTCCATTCAAAAGTAGCACAGATATCTCTTCATACTAATTATTATAGAGGAGGAAACAGGTGCCCCCTTTTTCCTAATCTTGGTACAGTCTTTCATATATCAATTAAAGTCCTGTATTGCCATGGTAGTTCAAGGGATGTTGATTAAATCTCTGTGTTTGATAGTAGTATATAAATCTGGATATCTGCCAGAATTATGTATGATATAATTTCTGGTCAAAATTGCGATTCTTCTGAAAGAGTTAGGGACTTGTGGGTCAAGGGTGACAGAAATAAACCAGGATTCTTTTAGGTCATTTTCTATTCACAGTAACTGTTGTTATAATGACCTGACTAGATCCCACCCTGAGTGGGATCAATGTCTCTGTGGTCTTGGTTACACCAGTTATATCCTTTTTTGAAACTGATCTGATTAGCGTAGATGCAGCAGGTGATTTAGTCGTGATTCCTGCTGTGTCTCCCTTTCCACTTCAACATCCATGAGATTATTTGAAAGAAGAGCTGAAGCTTAATTCCCAGCACCCTTTCCTACAGTCTCACTTTGCCAGCAGAAGCTACTTTAATAGGATTTCTTCAAGAATCTTGCTAGTATTGTTTACAGGCCAGACAAAAATTAGTTCATGGTGTCTCCCTGTGCTAGCCTCTGTGCAGGCTTAGATATTTAGAGAATTCCTGACTTTCGCAGGCATGATTCTGTTTTAGCCTCTTTTATAGAGAGCCGAAGAGAGATCTTACCAGAAACTCAGTCTTGCTTAATCTGTCACTAATGCACTGCTGAGGGGTCCTTAGAGGGCACAGAGGCACAAACTCATACCTCAAATTGCCCGAGTACAAGTTCTTCAAGCAATCCTTGTCTTTCACTCTCCTGTCTTTCCACATTTTACATTACTGCCCCCGTTTTGAATAAATAAGTGAAAAGGTAGACACTTGACATTGGCTTTACCCTCTGTCCAAGTCCAATGCTTAAAGAAACATGTCTAAGAATATTCTGATGAACTTTCCTTTTCATTGACATTTAAAATCTGCTAGACCCTACACTATCCCCAGTGGGGGCTTTGTCACTGGGACTGAAATCTAATTTGGCTGTCACAGAAATGGAGCATAAATCTGGAGATAGGGAAAATGGAGATCTTTAATTCTCGAGTTAGCAATAATATTGTCTACAAATAGCAATCATCTTTTCCCAGGCATATGCAAGTGGGCCCTGGAGGGAAGCCATGCAATCCTGGAAGAAAATAAATGTAAGTGGTCCAATGGCAGCACAAGGTGACATAGGGCGTCCTTAGAGGACGGGCAGAGGACACCGTGAGAGCAGGAACGGCAGTGAAAGTGAGGTCTCCGTTCCTCTAGGAGTTCTGGAGAAGGTAAAGCTCCTGTCTCTGGGGCACAAGCAATTTGGTTGACATCATTAGTGTGACATTTCGCTCCTTATACTAGAGTTGAAAATCAACACCAACAAACGAGCAGGGCAGTGCAATGTGAGGCACTCATGTAGCTCTGCTGGGGATCAGGGGAAAGTGCATGAGGGGTTGGCACCTGCCCTGCAGGCTTGTGAAGCCTGAAACACCAAAACTAGACAGTTATCAACTTTTGAAACTTTTGAAAAGGGATATTTTGAGAAAAGTAAAAATATTTCTATGGCTTTATGCATGGATAGGTTTTAAATAATAAGGCCTAACAATAAGTTAGCCCAACTCCTTTGATTTTTATGTAGGTATTATAGATACATATCTATAATTAATTAAAGTTTTATAATTTCTCACCATTATGACAGATTGAAAAATAATATTTAAAGCAATTTGAAGTTAACACAAAAATAACTTTTCCATTTAGTGAAAAGCATAAGAAGTTCTAATACTTTTAGGAAATCTTTAATGCTTTCAGTTTTTTTTCTCTCTATGGTCAGAATAGAAAGTTTTAGTAAGAAATATCTATCTAAAAATTATCACCACGTTTTACTGTCATGAACAATTACATATTTCTGAGAATATTGATAGTGCTTCATTAGTATATGATAAAATTAAAATAATTAAATGAGATAGAATTAAAAGTTGGAACAAAAGTTCAATGAAGCAATATTTCTCAATAGTTTTATACTTTGTATAATAGCTTTGGTAAGGGCAGACCACTCAATATGGTAGATAATGTCCACCCCAAATAAAGCTAGACCTCACCATTTAACAGCAATGGTAGATATGATGAAGACACTTTTTTTTCCAGATACAATAAAAACTGAGTGTAATAAAGATTGTCTATTGGAAATCTGTGTCATGCAAGAGCAGGTTTGGAGAAAGTTTCATGGATTAATAAGGCAGTGTGAAGACAGACTGACAATAGGCACAGAAAAAGAGAATGAGGGCATTTAGGATACAGAAAAGAATATATGCAGAAAGAAACAATTAAAATCCCTGGAAGACCTAGGAAATAGTGTCAATTTAATTACAATGAATCCAAATATGATCTTAAAGAAAGATAAAGACATATATGAGAATGTGTCTGTGCTAGAGGAGTCTATTCCAATCTACCTTTATGCAATGGGTATATATCTGCATGAACCCAATTATAGTTTGCAACTTAGTAGTTCTATGCCTACTGGCTCGTATGTCTACCTTTAAAACTTAAGTTAGATTCTCTGAAGATATATACACACTTCAAGAGGTCAAGAAATGTGTACTGTAAAATTATGTAAACTAAAAAATAGTCAACTTTTCAGAGAGATGTGGAAGAAATAATCTAATAGTAGTTGATTATTTGCACTAATTTCTGATTTGTACACACAGTTTTTCATTCAAGGAAGTTATTTTATGGTGTCGGACAATGGTCTGTATTCTGTCAATTGTATTTTAAATAAATGCTGATTGGCCAGTAGCTAGGCAGGAAGTATAGGGGAAAAGCCATGCCATTTTAAAATGCCTGCTTTCTGGGCTGTCCTGCCAGCACAAACTTTTACTCTTTTAGGCAGAAGGTCCACCTACAGAGCATTTGAGTGTGGTTTGTGAGCTGAATGCTGCAGCTTGCTTGTTGGCAGGGACCTTGAAATGTCATAAAGTTGTGGCAATAAACATGATTACAGTCGGTACCTTTGCCACGAGGCTGGGATCTCAAAAAAGCTAAAAACTGGGCTGGATTTAGCTGTCAAAGCCATGGCTTTAATCCTACCCATATCGCTTAGCAAATTAAAGACTCATGTGGTCAAAAAAAGGGAGAGAGATACAGTAAAAAGAGATTCAAAAACAGAGAAAACCTCTAAATGGTTTACAGTATGTTAAAAATATATGTATATACTTGGTAGAAAAAAAGTTAAAGTCCTTAAAATTAAAAAAAAGAAAGAGCATTTGTCAAAAATTTTAGAAGTTTCAGTCCTAAGGACAGGTCTTATAGCAGACTCCATTGCTTTTATCTCTTGCTGTGAACCACTTTGTGTCTTCAGTATTACAAACCTATAAACAACTGTAGAATTTTCCTGCTAGAGTTTGAATCCTGTGTGAAAACTCAAGGAAGGAGAGAAAGAAGAAAGGCACAGATGACTTAATGAAAGGAACAGAAGACTAAATCTGATTCAACAAAATTAAATGTTAAGTACTTTGAACAGCTGGGACAGGAAGGGAATGCCTCACAGGGTGCTCAGAGGTGCACAGAGGACACAGAAAGAGACTGCATATACTGGGCTGGAAGCTATTATCTCTGTTTCATAAGGACTTGCTCAAGTCTTTTTCTTTTTCCGTTTTAGAGGGATCAACAAAATATTACATTAAAAACATTAGTCACATTTTATAGACGCATTTGTGGATAAAATACAGAGAAATTATTCTAATTCATGTAGACATTTATAGCTAACACCAAAAAGTGCTCAGTTACTAAAGAATCGCAGTTTAAGGTTGCAGAGCTTGAATTTGCATTATAATTTTTAATAAGCGCGGATTTTTGCATAGGAATCTACTTTCAATCAGCAACATTTTTATTTTAGTTTCACATATTTGGTTGAGAAATAGCACAATAAGCTAAAACCTTAAATTTCCTATGAATAACACCCTAAGTTCACATGCTATAGTAGGATAGTAATGATCACATCCATGACAACAAAGTAGCAGTTTCTCGATGTGGTAATAAACTTACCACAATGTGCCTGCTGCATTCAGGAAAGTACTTCCAAGAGGGAAGGAGTTCATTTTTACCAGTGCACAAAATGCTTAAGAAAAGAGACCTAATTTGCATTTCTACCCTACAAATCTGCAAGCTTGTGCATATTTTCATTTTAAATAAAATGTGTCAGGTAGTTGGTTAAAAGTTGTAAGAACTCTAATCTAATTTTCTTTTTATTCTCGCTACAGTTTTTTCTGTATTTTGTTTTTTATGTAACAGTAAGGACTTTTTTGGCAGTTCAAGCCCTATTTGATGAACCTTAAGGCTAATTCCTTTTAGAAGAATGCACTGGGTTCACCAGGTTACTAGTTTTGGTGCTTATAGGAGAACACAGAACTTCTCAAGCACCATCCTTCTATGCATTTGAAGGATCAATTTCCCTTTGTAAATTAAAGTTCTCCTCATTAGCATTTTTCTCTCTTTGCCATCTGCTTCTGACACCTCATCTAGAGTAGCCTTGTGTCGCAGTCATATTTAGGTGTGTTCATTACAGTGGCATGAGGATGTTGTGTGTCTAATAATAATGTTTCTACTTATAGAATCTACTCAGTTGATATTTATACATTGAGGTAAAAACTTTTATGCATTCTTCTCAGGAATCTTTTCCCCCAATACATAAATAAATAAATAAAGCATAAACCAAATCAAGATATTAAATGAATATTTAGCCGAATATTTGGGTGGTCTCTCTTTAAATCTCCTCCCATGCACTTCCACCTCTAAATGTATCATTAGGTCTCAAATTCTATCTTAATGGGAAAATCAAGCATAAATTAAAGGTTTCAAGACAGAAGGGAACTGGTAAACTTTAGAGATGATTTGAAAACCTCAGGGTTTGGGTAACTTTGCTCTACTCTGGGAAAATCATGGTCGGCATTGAGTCCATCTTCAGGTGTTGGTCTATGGCAGCATTTGCACTCCTTGGCGGTAGCTATTGGGGAGGGATGGCAGGAGGCAGACAGAAGCAGCTGTTGTCACCGTTCCCACGCAGATCTGACGTACTGGGGTCTTCGCTTTCCAAGAGTTTTAGATCTTAAATAGGGCAAAGAAGTCAGCAGCTGGCTTTGGAGCTTCTGGGTAGGCTTAGCAATCAGGATTCCTTAGACTATGACAGGGGCCAATTTACACTCCTGAATCTGAGTTATTTGAGACTCCTGGCCCTAAAAGCTTGGCAGCTCTCTGGAAGTCTTCCAAAAACCAGGGTGGCTTCTCTTCTGTGACTCTTACAGCCATTCCTCCTCTTTATTCTCAGCTCTCTGTCCTTTACTTCCTCTGTCTCCTTGCTCCTGTTTTGGCTGCTATCTTGAAGTTCAGTTGCTCAAATTCACCTGTCAATCATCCACCTACCTTGCCACTTTGGCAGCTCAGCTTACTGAGTGCTCAGCTGTCACTGCTATGCTTACTATCTCTACTGCTTCTACAGATTTTCGCGTTAGCAGCTCATCTCACGCTGCTAAAAGCAGGCAAGAAAAGTCCTCCCCACAAAAGATATTATTATTGTTATTATTATTGTTAATTATTATTATTAAAGTCTAATGTTGAAACACAGGAAAAGACAGTACTTTTAGATGTCTCGACTGATGCTCTGAACAGCATGCTTACCTAACCAGTGCAGTGGTGGTTGGACCAATCACAACAAACCTACCATGCAAATAATTATGTGTTTGTGCCATCACAGCCCTGTTATTTTAGTATCCCTTTGAGCATCCCTCTGCCAAGCCACCAGCGGAAGTGCCCTGTTCCCACTGGGGCATAGATAACAATGGTTTTATGGTTCTCTGTAGTGTAGTGAAGCTTGTGATTCCAAAATGCCTTGGACAAATTTGTTTCCATCAGCCCTGGCTGGAGCTGAGTCTTCAGGAGTTGCAGTTGTAGTGATTGGGTAGCTTTCTCAGCTGTTAGTGGAATGGACAAATTGGCCAGTGCTGGTAGGAAGGAAAGTCTGGTGTCTGCCTGACAATCTTTGGTTAACAGCAGCGGGGTTGTAAGAAAGAGTTGATAATCACCATGTAGGGAGTTAAATTGCCCCATCCTCCAACATACTTTCTCATTGATGGGAAAATGAATATAAGAAAGAATGCTTATAAATTACTAAAAAGAACTTTTCATTAGAACTTACAGTGATTTGAAACAAAATTTAACAATGCCTAGCACTCACCCGTGTCCTAAGGAGAGATGAGTCTCTGTCACCTGTCACAGTGTTCATAATGTCCCACAGTCTCGTACAAGCACAATGAAGGATTATGAAGGACTGAGATGCTCTTTAAAGCTTCTGGCTTCTGTGAATTCTACCTTTTATTAATATTTTAGAACACACAGTAGCATCTCAGTGTGAACACCCTCAATAATTTGTGCAAATACAGAACATTTAGAGTAACTGCAAGCTCTTTATAAATAGCATCCATAGAATATTCCAGAAGGACTTCATAGGGCCCACCAACTCATTCTTTTTATGTTAATTTTAAAAAGTCTTAAATCTTAAATGGATAATGAGCAAGAACTTAAAAGTCAAGAAGTTACTTTTGATATATTTTCCATTTGGTCATTTATAATTTTTCAGGTGGTTGTTTCTATTCACGTCTAGATTGATTCATGACAGACAGATGAGGTGCTCAACCATCCACTGCTTTCCTTCCTCTTTTTTTGCCACTCCTCCTTTCTTCCTCTTCATTTCGCTGCATCGTTTGTGAGCTTTCCTTTAAAACATTGTGAGCGAATAGATTGATAAACAAGTGGAATATGCTAAGCATATGCACAATTAAGTGGGAATCATTGGCTGCAATAAAACTTAACATAACATATAGAGAACTCTGCCCCAGGTCACTAGACTTGTGGCAGGAAGGAGTTCACCCAACAGCCTCTGGCGCTGGGCAGTCAGACATATTATAATTCTTGGTAACCGTGTCCTGCTCAGCCCCATGACAGACTGAGAGGACAGCAAGGCACACTTCAGCTCCTGGAAGAAGGAGACTATTATGGTGGACAAATTACGGTGTACTATGCGGGAGCGAAAGAGAGACATCCAGAATGTTCATGCACAGAGGCATCTCTGAGGAGGTAAAAGCTGTGAGGGTGGACTGACATGGGTGACCTGATTGTCACCAATGCATGGTGATATCTGAGCCTGGGCTGCAGTCAGGGCCTATGTTTGGGTTCATGATCCTGCTGCAACCATGGTTTGTTTTGATTTCCTTGACTTGAGATACTTCCGAAGGCCGAGGAGAAAGGGCAGTACAGAGTTGGCCCAAACCCCTCACTAGCTATACCACTAGGGAGAACTGGTCCTGCCCCTCACCACCCGAAACACTCGGGGGAGAGAGTCCTACACCTCACCTGGGCATCACAGTAGAGCTGTTCACAAGGCAACGACAAGCTGGCAATGACAAGAGTGGAGAAACAGGAGACCTGCTTTTGCCTGCTGCGTGGCAAGAGAAGATGCCTCCCCTCACCAAGTGTTGCCCCTTTCCACCTGCAGCAGGTAGGGGACTAGCTGCAGCATGCCTAAGAACAGGCCCTCTGTCTCTCCTGGGCAATGTAGTAAAGTTGACCGTGTAATCAGGGGTGTGGGTACAGCCCTGATGGTGTGAGAGGGGCATAGGTCATACTGACCTACCTCGGCGACACTGAGAATGAGACAAAGATGCCCTCTCTGCTTCCCTACTACCTCCAGCTGATCGGGAAGCTGACCCCCTTCCCAGCAGCAACATTCTAGAAAGGGAGCTGCCTTGTGCCTCATCTGGCCAACACAGAGTAGCCAACTCTGACTAGGGCACAGGTGAGTGGGCCTGAGAAGGTGAGCATGGGAGATGTGGCCCTGCTCCTCATCTGCCATATGGTATCATGGGCAGGGCCCACCTCTGCCCATCAATGCCTGAGGCAGGTGAAGGAGCTGGCTTTGAGGTCATAAGAGCAAGCTAGCTGCCCCTGTTCCCCACCAGCTGCGACACTCACGAGAGCAGGCCCTGTCCCTCTCCTGGGCAGCACAATGGAGCCCATCTTATTGGCAGAGGTTTGGGTGAACGGGCCCTGAAGTTGAGCATGGGAGAGCTGTCTGTATTACTCATCTGTCATGTGGTAGCTTGGGCAGGTGGGAAAGCTGTTAGTGTCCTTCATCACCTGCAGCACTGGGGGTGGAGCGCTACACCATGCCTCAACAAGGCAGTAGAGCAGGCCCTGAGGGTCTATACCTTCAGGTGTGGGAGAACTGACCCTGAGGACATGAAACAGGAGAACTTGCCCAGCCACTTGCTCATCTCTGCAAGGCGTGAACTAGCCAGGGCAATGCAGGAGAGGTCACTCTGGTGGTGAGGACAAGGGAGAGCTGGTGACCTGACCAACCCTGCAACTATCCAGGCTCAGAACCAGGTTTATGAGTTGGCCCACCCCAACATCCACCGCATCTGTGATCTTCTGGAGTATGTGAAGCGAATGGTCCTGCAGACTCCAAGCTACAAAGCTGCAGGATCTGCAACAGGATACCCAAGAGGAGTTCCCGTGAGGTCCCGGTATCAACGGTGTAGTGATACCAGAGGCCTCAAACAAGAGCAATGACTCTTTGCAATGAAAACTTGCAAGTAAAGATAGATGAAGGGCTTACTGCACGACTCTGTGAGTCACTCTATAGCTTCATCACCATATTCATTTTCCTTCTCTTTTTTCTTGTTTTTGTTCTTTTTTTCCTCTTAAATTTTATTTTAATTTTAGGAGGAGGTTGCAAGGGCTAAGGGCAGATTTGAAGGCACAGGAAGATGAATGGGATGGAGACACATGACATGAAATACAAGAATAAATTTTAAAAAATTAAAAAATAAAGATTTTAGTCTATTGGGCTCAGTTGGTAATGGGTGTGTTACACCAATATGAGGAACTCAGTTAAATACACAGAATCCAGGTAAAGATGCTGAATGTGAGGTAAAGTTTTGTATCTCAGCACTCGGAGGCAGAAGTGTACCCCTGGGGTCCACTTGCCAACCAATCTCATATAATTGTTGAGCTCTATCTAATTAGCGGCCTTGCTTTCCAAGGCAAAGGAGACTGCTCTGAATAGTGACAGCTGAGTTAATTTTCTGACCTTTGCAAACATGAGCACACATATGTAATACAGTGGTTTGAATGAGAATGGTCCTCATAGGCTCATATGTTCAAATGCTTGATTCCCAGTTGGTGAAACTATTTGGGAAAGATTAGGAGCTGTGACCTGTTGGAGAAGGTATGTCCTGGGTTAAAAGACTCAGGTCATTCCCATTGTCTCTCTTTCTCTCTGCCTCCAACTTGTGGGTCAAGATGTGAGCTTCCAGCCCAGCTTGGATAGGGTCTCATCAACTGAAGTAGAGTTAGACTAGGATTGTGGGCAGCCTATTTTTAATATAAATATTTCATTTTTAATAAATAAGGATTTATCTTCTGGGTTCTAAATGTTCATTAACACATATACATTGTTCATCTGGATTTGATTTAATATTTAAAGGGACCACCTGTTTGTAAGGAAGAAAGGATGTTAACTTAAGTTTGGGCTGTGGCCCAATTTCACAAGTGACAAATCTGTGAGCGGCATGTTTAGCAGCAGAAAGCACGAACTGGAGGAGACACAACTGCCACATCTATCTTTAGTTTGAATACTCAGTAGCTGTATTGGCTAAAGATATGGAAACTAAGAAAAAAATGAGGATATGTTCCAAAAAATAAAAAAAAAGATTGGTAGTGTGGGAACCAAGGTGTTACTGCAGACAAATATTTGACAATAAATAGCTTATGAGTTGAAATCATATTTTAAAAATCTAAGTTGACTGATTATGGCTAAAGTGTCAGTAGTCAGGAAGCGTGCCTGGCTAAGGTGAGAGAGCCACGTGTAATTGAGAGCTCATGCTTGTAAGGGGACAGGAGAAAGATCATACTTAGAAGCATGTCCACAAAGCATGAGACAAAATATCCTAAAAATTAAATAGACTTGGAGCACTAGGACACACCAAGTGATGAAAATAATTAAACTGGAGCAATTGAGATGTAAAGACAAAGGTGAGTGCTCTTCCTGAGAGCAGTGTACCAAGCATTCATTCCCAGTGTCAAGGATGCATAGCAGCCTGGGTCTTGAGAGAGAAGGAGCTGGATGCCAAGCCTTCACCCAGGGTTGCCTAGCAACCATTCTTCTGGGCAGGGTAGTGCGTAAGTTAATCTTCTTGGTAAGCATTTGTAGCTATTAATTTAATTAGCAGAGGCAGTGTAGCATGAATCATCTCCATGCAAGGCAAAAATATTAATATGAGGATTTTGAAATTCTAACCTCAAATACACATGTGGGAAGCTATTCCCTAGTAATTTGGTGAGCTTGTGTAAAATGTACTAAATACATTTTTTTAAAAAAAAAATCACAGAAAACCTCCTTTATAATCAATCAAGCTATGTAATTTCTTGAGGTTTAAAAATTTCCTCTTTAATCTCATTGCATAAAAGTATATTGCTTAAATTTGGTATTGGAGATGACATTGGGGTTTACTAAATTTAAAACATCATGAATCCCAATACCCCTTCGGTATCCCCCTTTTAATTGTGCTGTTTCTTAGAAGGCCTGCGGACTTGCCAGAATAACTGTCTTCAAGGCAAATTGTATTGGATACCTTTCAGAGGCTATTAGTGCTCTTCTTGTTAGATGGCTGGAAGGGCCAGTATTCAACAATAACAAGAAATGTATGGCTTTGACTCTGAGGCTGTGTTCTTGCCCCACAGGGGTGCCGCTCAGACATCCACTTCAATTTAATAAAAGACAGTTGTGTTTCATTTCAGATGTTTGAGAGAGTCCTGTTCCACCGAAGGCAGATCAGCCAGCACTGTCTGTAGCCTGTAACACTGCTTCCTTTGGCGAGCTCTCTTGATGGGGTACTGGTTCTTGTTTTCCAAAGTGTTCTTGTCAGATAAAGCTTCCATGTTGTCTTGCTCTTTAATGAAGATGCACTGGAAAAATTAAATCTGCTATGTTTTCCTTGTTTATTTTGTTCTTCTTAGAAGAATGCTATTAGAAATATTCTACTTCCTGCAAGCTGCAGAAGAGGTCACCACTTTTCTACCGTGGGAGTGATCTCTTTCCATTTTATAAGAGGATCTCACTAGAAATTTGTTCTGCTGGACACTTGTGAACTGATTCTGAGCAAGGTTAAAGATGTTAAGTGCTTGGAGACAAAAAATGTGAGTCAAAAGTACAAGGAAATAACAATTACAGTATTAGAGAGACTTCCTTAAACCTTCACAGGAAGATGTTACTTTTAGAGACTGCTGCCTGTCTTCATTTTTATCTTTGTTTCTGATTCTCTCTCTCTTTCTGTTTATCTCTAACTCCTTGAGTATGTTTTCATGGTACTTATACTTTTGAGAACAGAGTTATTTAACTATATGTAACTCACCTGGCTTCAATATGCAAAAAAATAAATATAAATAATTACATTATTTTTCATTATGCATTTGACTAAAACAATGGTCAAAACTAAGTGATTATTTAAAGCTAAAAGTCAAAATAAAACTCATTTCTAGAGATATGCATCATCCCAATGTATCAGTTATTAAAATGGACCAGTTACATCAGAAACACATCTGAGAGTTAGATTAGATTGTCACGCTCCTCCTTAGGCCATAGAAATCAGATACTCTGAAGCCAAAAGTCAGTGATCTATATTTTAGGAATCCCCCTGAGTAGTTTTGATGCATCTTTCAATGGGATAAGTAATCACTAGTACTGTATATTATATATAGCACATATATTTTATTCTGGTTCTTGGCAGATGTTAAAAACATAAATTTGGTTTTACATTAGATAAATTACATTGAAAACATGCTTAAAATCAAATTCTATATTTTTCTTTTATTTTTGAGATTATAATTGCATTTCTTATTCTCTCCTCTTCTCTCCCTGGCAACTTTCCTATATATCCCTTCTTACTTTCTTTTAAAATCATGGCCCCCTTTTCCATTAAATATTATTATGTACATGTGAGTGTGTGTGTGTGTGTGTGTGTGTGTGTATGCACACATGTGCACAAGTGTTGGGAATTAAATACAGGTCTTTCCAAAGTGCTAGGCAAGCAAATTACCACTTTTTTTAAGCTCAAAAATTTGTGCAGATAAGGACAATATCAGAAATAGATATAAGACAAGGATATAGAAAAATACTTAGATATAATCTGTTAAGAAGTAATTCACCATGTTAAACAATTTCCTAATTATATCTATGTGCATACATTCATGCATGTTTAATTATGCATTGAGTAAGAGAATATTTTTTTAAAGAATGGGTTTCTCTGTAACTTTGGAGCCTGTCCTGGAACTAGCTCTTGTAAACCAGGTTGGCCTCGAACTCATAGAGATCTGCCTGCCTCTGCCTCCTGAGTGCTGGGATTAAAGGCATGCGCCACCACTGCCACTTTCATAAGAGAATATTTTTAATTTTATGCTGTGGGAAAATTCTTTGGTACACTGTGAAGATGTGTTTTTATCATTGGTTTAATAAAGAGCCAGCTGGCCAATAGCTAGGCAGGAAGATGTTAGGTGGAAGAGTCAGACTGAGAGAATGCTGTCAAGATGAAAGGCAGAGTCAACAGAAGACACAAAGGAAGCAGGAGTAGTTGAACTTACTGTGCTTTAAACAGGAACCAAGCTGTCATAGTGCATAAATAAAGTTAAGGGTCAGTTTAAGTTGTAAAGCTAATTAATAACAATCTATGGTATTGGCCAAGCATTAAAATTAATAGCAAGTTTCTATGATATTTACTGGGGAGCCAGCAATACCAAAGAAAAATTCCACCTACAGTTCACTGCTTTGTATTAATATCTTTCCTTGTTTTACTATGACTTGAAAAGTAAACCTGTTTTATTCGTAAGTTTTATAGCAAATGAAACAACAGAACCCTTCTATATTAATTTATTATCTGTTTCTGAATAATATGTTTTTAACATACTGTAATATATTTATGCATATTATAATAATATTTTAATTATTTTTCAAGTGTTTATAGGTAGGTCCTTGATATTTTACAGAGTCTTATGTTCATGCACACATGCATATACTTGCACATGTACATGCACACTTACGTGTATACACTTTCATGTGGATTCACAATCATGTGTAAAAACACATGCATTCACATAGGAGACAGACTCATGCATGCAGCCTGATGGGTACATGCATACACACAATCCAGATCTCTCCAGTCTTCACATGGTAGAGATACTATATGTTAACTTACAATTGAATTGTCATAACAAAATAGATTCATGCTTCTATACACTGAAGTTATTTAGAGATTCCCCACTTGAGTTAGTTTTGTTAGAGATTGTTATGGTTTGAGAACTGAAGCAGAAATCTTTTCTTAAAATGTGAAGCCTCTGCTTCTGATGCCCATCTGGTTGTGATGAGGTGAAAGCCCTGGAGTCATGTGTAATCCAAAGCCTCCTTTCTGTGAAGACTATAAATTATTAAGCATTGCTTTTAGAATTAAACAAAACTTTCAATGTAGCTGCCTGTGATTTGATCCCAACTGAACTGGACTCTTTTGCCTCCATTTGCCAGGAGCAAATGTTATCACCTTCATCTCAGTTGGTTAAAGATGAGACATTTTTATTTTATTCAGAAGATTTTGCTAACAGGTACAATGTTTTCTCATGGTCAAACTAGGGTCATGAAACAGGCTGCCTTTTCTCTTACTCCCACTTTTCAACAGTAATATTTTCCAGTTACTGTGCTGTTGAGGGGACCCGTGAATCCAATCTCAATACAATGAGTAGCAAAACAGCCTCTTTTTTTCTTGCTCTTATTTTATACTTTTTTGTAAAATCGGAAACTGATTCTCAAAAATTATGATTTTGTTGCTCCCCCTTGTCTCCCTAGGATATTCTTGACATCTCTGAAGTTGGCAAGTGTCTTAGTCAACTGTTCTATTGCTGTGAAGAGACATCATGACCCCAAGTGACACACTTCCTCCAACAAGGCCATACCTCAAATCCTTTCAAATAGTCCCACTTCTTTGTGACCAATCATTCTAATCTATGAGGCTAGGGTAGCCATTCCTCTTTAAACCATCATGGTAGGAAGAAAACTGAAACAGTGATACTATCTAGAAATACAGTTTCAGGGAGCTTAGGAAGCTTGGGTTTCAGTTTCAGGGAGCTTAGGAAGCTTGGGTTTGGTTGCTATGTACTTCAAGGCTACATAATATCACCACCTGCAACTTAGTCTTGAAACATTGAAGTGTGTGTGTGTGTGTGTGTGTGTGTGTGTGTGTGTGTGCTGAAGGTAGAAGAGGCAGAGAGGGAGATGAGTCTTGTGATGCTGTCATTGGTGTCACCGGAGAAGAAAGATGCTACATGATGCTATACCTTGCAGTCTGAGATGTTGTCCTAGACACCTTCACCCTAGTGAACCCTGGATTTTGGCCTGAATCTCCAGAAAAGAATTTCAGGACAAATGTGAAGAAAGCAAAATTAGAGTTTATTAGGTAAAGAAAAGTAACCACTCAGAGCTTCTAGTGTGAACATTCACAGAAACACACATGTGGTTGTTTGACAGTGGCTACACGATTGTTGTTTTGATCTTTGCACAATTATTTCTATCTGGTAATAGGAATAATTCATGGCCAGTTTCAAATATGAAGAAAAGTTTAAAAATTAGTTTAAAATTATTTGTTCATATTTTTACCTTAAAGTGTTTTTTTTAAGATGAGATTGTGAAGCGGCTTATGAGGCATATGATAAATTTACTTATAGAGTGTTATAATACTGTAAGTGTTAAGATGTGTGTGTTGGCCTTAAGCCTGGTTTATTAGCTGTGTTACTTCTCCAGAGATGACTCTCAGCGAACAGTAGCATCACTATACACACAATCTTCATAGCAGTTGGAGTAGTTCTGTCAAAATCCTTGATTCTCAGTCTGCAAGAAACACAAGCCATAACCTAGTGGACGGAGGACGATTTCCGATTTCCTCTCTCAGTTCCTCTTGTGTTTCTGTATCCTAGGTTACAGAGGACTCTTACCTCTCTCAGGTCTTCTTGTCTTCTTGTATTTCCCTCCTCCTTGTCCTGATTCAGTAGAAAGTGCCACCTGGACCAAGATCATTTACCGGTCTCCTTCATCTCAGGATTGAAGTCTGCACACACACACACACACACACACACACACACACACACACACAGAGAGAGAGAGAGAGAGAGAGAGAGAGAGAGAGAGAGAGAGAGAGAGAGAGAGAAACCGGAACGATAAACAATTCCACATCCCAGTCCATTTCACCCCAGACTGTTTCCATCCTAATTATGTGCTCTTTACTTAGAATTTCTGGCAATCTAACAATTATCTGTGATAATTACCTTATGAGGAAAGAAGGACTCATTTGGCTCACAATTTTGGAGACTTCAGCACGTGCTTGTCCCCGTTGTTTCTGCTGTTATGGAGTAAAAGCTCATTGTGCTGGTGCAAACACATTCATGTCATGCTGAGAACAGAAGAAATAAAAAGAGAAATTGTTTGGGCTACTCCTGTCCCCTTCAGGGCCCTTCCCCCATCAATCAGGCGATTCATCAGTACGGCTCATATTACTCTGAGTATTCCTTCTACTCCTAATAGCACCAAGTGTGACAAAGTGCACGGAGCTTTAGACAGTTCAGATGCAAATAACAGTAGACAACGTTCATGGCCGTCTCTACTGTGTGAAATAAGAGTTTTCAAGCTTAGCTGAACCTTCCAGTTGTCCACAAGCCCTTCTGAATTTTACCTATTATTACAGGATTAAGTTTTTATTCAGCTTTCTTTTCATTATTATAGCATTTTAAGAGTGCTCTTAAAATCTTTCATATTCTAATTGTTTTAAAGTTTTTTTCTTCATTAATATAAATTTTACTAGATTTTGAGATCTCTAAAGAACGTGGTTTTCAGCTCATCTCCTCAGAAGCAAGTTGACTTGTATGTGGTGTACATTTGATTCCTTTTATTAATGCTTAATTTGGATGTTTCAAAAATTCAATTCAATAGGATGAATCTCATGAAAATTTAATATGTACTTTAGGAACAATGTTTTTGAAGGAAATGGAAATAATAAAAATGTGTTTTAGTGTTTGTAGCAGTTCCTGGAAAACCAGGTTAGATATATCTGTTTCAATACTTTTCGTTTGCATATTTTTCTTTAAAACCCTCTCTGGGGTCCATGCACTCTGATACAGAGGAGGATCTTCCAGAGTGGATGATTCACAGAGGGCAGTCAGGTTGATTCATCCTTTGCTGGGTCTCTATCAGGTGGGCACCTGCAAACTGGTCTCCATGGAGTTCTCCCCTGACTTAGAAGTCAGTGACATTATGTAGCGACTCCATCTATAGGTGATAAATAATGCCAGATGCCAGGCTGCCTTTCTGCGTCTTTTCCGAACACGGACTAACCTTTACAACTATCAGTTACAATTTCCTCCTGTCTGCTGAGCAGCTAACAATAGAAAGGGTCCCCTGTGTTCAGCTGAGCTAACCAAAACTCTAAAGTTCAGAGAAAATAGATGGGCCTTCCTGCTTTAATGCTCTGTTTGACTTCCCTGCATTTCTTCTCTTCTTAAATCCTGTCCACGTTACATCTTAGAGTTCAGTAGCTGGTTCCACATTGTTGAGCACTCAAGGCTCAGGGTAAGGTAAACACGATTCCTTTATATTCTTTCCCAATCCCTTCAAATTAAATACTGTTCCAAGGGCCTAAGTGAGAGCCAAGGCCTAGAAAGCAGCTGCAGCTGAATTGCTGTTGGCATTCCTTTTCCCTCTGGCCTGGATATGATGTTTCTCTTTGTCTTTTTTTTTTTTTTTTCATTTAAACTTCCTTGAATTACTGTAAGAATGGGTCCTTTAGTTTGACAATTTGTACCCCCCAAATACACCTAAATTAGTCCTCAAAGGAATATGAGATTTATAAATCAGTATTGGTTATCAAGCATCTTCATTATGATTTAAAATATTATTTGATGCATCTGAGGAAAAAACAGAAAAAGTAATCATTTTAAAGAGATATAGAAGGCTTATAGGAGAAAGCAAATGTTTAGCATTTGTCTGTAAATGTCAAATTTCATTTGGTTTGTTTTATCACTTTGTGTCTAATATTGTAAGTTCTTTGTTAGCTTAAAGAACTTGCCTTCAGAAAAATATTGATAAAGACTTTAAACAAGTAAAACATATGCATGCCACAAAAACATGAACAAAACAGCATCAGACTTGGCATAGAATAAAAACCTGCCTTATTCCCCTTTGGCTGTTGCTGTTGTTGTTTTTGCTGTTGTGGCAGGATATCAACTCTCTATGTAGCCAAGGAGGACTTTGAACTCCTTACCTGGCAACTTCCACCTCCCGAGTGTAGGAGGTAGCCCATGTGCCACCATGCTTCATTCAAAATCATACTATCTCTTTCCTCCAGCTCACCGCTCTGTTCTGCTCAACTCGGCATCAGTACGCTCGCCGGCCAGAATTTATGACATTGCAAGGCAAGGGTGAAGACATACTCCCCTGCTCAACTGTAAATTGCGTGACTTCTGAGTAATTACCACGACTTTCTAGCACTTTCGTCCAGTCAGCTTTTATGCAGCATATGTATTAATGACTTCGAAAAATTTAACACCTGCTCCTTTTAGAGGTGCAGCTTGACTCAAAATATTTAATTAACCATTGACAGACTCCAGGCAGCGACTATGTGCAAGGTTGCCTTGCCCCGTCAAAAACGACCTGTTTGAACTATGAAGGGACAACTGATATTGACACCTTCTATCTAGGAGTCTTTATTACCATTACCAGAATCTTTCAAAACTTCTGCTGTAAATTATTTCCCCCAAAATGTAATATCCCTTACTTAGTCACACACAGACATCAGGAATTGTTTAACTAGCATTTTAATACTACTTAGACATTGGTTTCTTCAATAGCTAAATTATATTTTAGAACAATAATTCCTATGACTTATCAGCATAGTTCTTGGTCACTGGTCTGTCAAAACACACTGAGGAATATTTTGTTCAAGCCCCAAACTCGCCAGCTCCACCAATACAAGGTCATGTGGAACTCTGATAGTTTTTGAACCCTCACTGGCTACCAATAAGCTCATTGGCAGTGATGTCAGGGCAGAGACTTTGGGTTCAGCCCTCTCCAGGGATCATGATCATTTTTGTTGTTGTTGTTTTGGAATTCATACAAATCCATTCAAGCTGCCAGCCAGAAAGGTATCTGTATTTAGTAATGGTACTTTTAATCTCCTTGTAAAAGACTTCTTTGAGGTCAACATCAGATCAATAGCACCTTGAAGAGTAGATCTAGACTTTCCCATGTCACAAAGACAAAACTCATCTTTTTCACTCCCAGCTTCCAGGGGGTGTAATTCCCAACAGCTAAATCATCTTTCCTTTTAAGTTCCACCAAAAATACTGATTTATTTTTTTTGTTTCGTTTTTGTGACAACATCCAGCTTGTGGAAAACCTAAAAATGCTTGATGTTGCAGTGAAATCCCTAAAATACAAATGCTGTTTAACATTATCTCTTGAGGCAAGGACAAGGAATGTTGTTTTCATTCAAGTTTTGACCTTGAGATGTATTTTTTTTTCAGAATATCTGACCAACCAGAATTCAGTTCTGAGTAAAACATTGTAACTCTCAGAATATATACAAACAGGGTTGTAATATAGACAGTCATCTTTACATAGGATGATTTATCCTGTACTTTAAATAGTTATCTGGGAATTATCTGTTATCATTAAATGATAATGCAGAGACTCACTAAATATTACATGTAAAATGCAAATATTTCTTGATAAAGTCCAAAGCTTATTTTATTTGACAGAGAGTCATTAGAAAACAATAATTCCTTATGTGCAAAGGTTAAGTTAAAACTCTAAATAAATATGATGGATTGGCGTGTTTGGGCCATACTATAAAATAAGATTGTTGATAAATAAAGGTGCTTTGGTGTTTTTGACTCCTGTTAAATTTTAACATACTGCCTATAAGTATTTTTGTCTTCTATAAAATTAATTTAGGCTCTTTAAGAATTTTTGATTTGAAACAGGCAACTCAATTTATAGAGTATTGAATAATTTGGGTGTTTTTGTTGCTTTCCACTATTTGACTTGTGCTATTCTGTTTTAGTGGGAAATGCCAACAAAGTAATATGCCTTTCTTATGGTCTGCAGCAGAAGGCACATGATGTGTGCTCTGATGACTGCTTACCTATGTTTTGTTTAGTCTAGGTGATTGCCAAGCTTCTTCACAGACCCACTTTGTTTACAAACTCTTTATTTGCATGTTTTTAATCATATTATAAAAGCTGGTTTTTGAAATGTTATCAGTGTTTAAATATAAACAGATGAAACATTACAGAGTTAAAATCTCATTATTATAATTTAAGGAAAACATAATATGTAAATCTCAATCAGCTATTTGTCAGGCAAAACAACTTCTCCAAAATATATAATGTTTTTCTACTGTGAAAATAAGCTTGACCATTTTGAAATTATATTATTATTATTATTATTATTATTATTTTATTACTTAAAAAATACCAATCCAAATTCCCACTTCCTCCTCTCCTCCCACCCTTCTCCCACTCCCTCCACACATCCTTCCTCCCACCCTTTTCTAATCTTAAGAGGCGAAAGGCACCCTGCCTTGTGGAAAGTCCAAGGCCCTCCCCACTACATCCAGGTTGAGCAAGGTATACATCCAAAGAGAATAGGATCCCCAAAAGCCAGTACATGCAGTATAGACAAATCCCAGTGCCATTGTCATTGGCTCCTCAGTCTGCCCCAACTTTCAACCACATTCATAGGAACTAGTTTGATCCCATGCTCATTCACACCCAGTCCAGCTAGATTTTGTGAGCTCCCACTAGCTCAGGCACACTGTCTCAGTGGGTGAACCAACCCCTCATGGTCTTGACTTCCTTGTTCATACTCTCCCTCCTTCTACTCTTCAGCTGGACCTTGGGAGCTCAGTCCAGTGCTCCAATGTGGGTCTCTGCCTCTGTTTCCAACTATTGTTGGACAAAGGTTCTATGGTGATATTTAAGATAATTATCAGTCTGACTACAGGGTGGGGCCAGTTCAGGTACCCTTTCCTCTATTGCTTAGGGCCTTAGCTGGGGTCATCATTTGGGTTCCAAGGAATTTTTCTAGAGCCAGATTTCTTGCTAATACCCAAATGGCTCCCTCAATCATCTTTGAGATACCATCTTACATCTGTCAGAATGGCTAAAATCAAAATCACTAATGATAGCTTATGCTGGAGAGTATGTGGAGTAAGGGGAACACTCTTCCATTGCTGGTGCAAATGCAAACTTGTACAAGCACTTGGAAATCAGTGTGGCGGTTTCTCAGAAAATTGGGAGTCAACCTACCTCAGGATCCAGCAATACCACTCTTGGGAATATGCCCCAAAATGCTCAATCATACTACAAAAGCATTTGTTCAACTATGTTCATAGCAGCATTATTTGTAATAGCCAGAACCTGGAAACAACCTAGATGTCCCTCAACTGAAGAATGGATAAAAAAAAGTGTGGCACATCTACACATTAGAGTACTACTCAGCTGTAAAAAACAATGACATGTTGAATTTTGCATGTAAGTGGAATGAATTAGAAAACACTATCCTGAGTGAGATAACCCAGACCCAAAAATATGAATATGATATGTACTCCCTCATTAGTGTATACTAGTCATAAACAAAGGACATTGAGCCTATAGTTCATGATCCTAGAGAAGCTAAGTAATAAGGTGAAGCCAAAGAAAAACATATATAGATCTACCTGGAAATTGGAAGGAGACAAGACCGCCTGACAAATGTTGGGAGCGTGGGGGTGGAGGAGTAGAGGTAAGGAGAGGGGGAAGAAGAAGGGAGAAGGGGAGGGTTGGGGAAAGCATGAGGGATAGGATAGTTGAGATGGAGGAAGGACAGATATGAGAGCAAGGAAAAAGATATCTCGATTGAAGGGACCATTTTGAATTTTAGAGATGGGCTTGTTTTATGGAATATAGCTTCACCCAAGTTGCTCTTATCTGTCCAGAATTCTAATTTTTATAACCATATACTCATAAGGACAAGATGATGATAATAATAAAAACCTACTCGGTGCTCATGGCTTAACTTCCAGTTTCTTTCTGTTCTTTTGTATTTACTCCAGGCAACTAGATTATCTGTCTCTGTTTCTGTCTGTCTGTGATGGTAGTCATTTGATAAAGTTAGATTATAACCCAGAGTTTTCTGTGGTTACTATTAGGCAGCTCAATAGAAGTGTCTGTAGATATTTTAAGTGACAGATTTATCTTATTCCAAAGACAATCAGCCTCTGGTCCTACATTAGTACTTAACACTATGGTGGTGGGTTTAGGTGACAGTTTATTCTCAAGGTCATTCTGTTGGAATGTTTCAAGTCAAAATGGGGAATGGTATCTTCTACCGATCCTTCTCTCACTCTCAAGCAGAAGTTTGACTTTTGGTGTTCTTTACTGCTAACTGCAGTCTAAAATTGCTGAGCTCATATATCAGGTAGAATTGGGAGAAAGGTTTAAACAAGCTGGTGAGAGACTGAAAGAAGAATCTTTGTTGTTCAAGGGATATTTTGGTAGTGGCTGACATCTGTATTTTTAGTTAGACATCGTCATCATCATATTATCTGTTGATATCTGCAGAGATCTTTGGAAACACCCGTTATTGATGGTTTCCACTCGTCCTTTATCATTTTAACCACAGCTATTTCAGAGTTCTACCTATATTTTCTAACATCTGTGTCATGAAAGCCTGTTCCTATTTCTTGGAAATGTGTCATTCATCTTTATTTTCTGTGAACCATTTGATTTGTGACAGTAGAAATGAAGATAGTTTTAAATTACCACACAGTGTGCAATTTACCCTATGGGGTTTACTCTTTGGTTCTGAGGTAGTCTAACAAGGAGTTGATCTGCTGAGAGTGAACTTATTCACATTACTGTCAACAAAGAGTACTTGATTCTATAGAAAGATCACATAATCCTATATATTTATCTTTCTCCATAGTTCTTTAAATTGCATATTGTTGATCACAAGGAGCCATCAAGTGAATGACCGGACCATATGAGTAAGTAAAAGCAAAAGAATATATGTATATATAGAGAAGAATGCCATAACATTCAAAAATACTCATATTCACTCTGTTCACAGACAGAAAAGATAATCTTGAGTCCAGAATGGTTAAAGAAAGTAGAACAATATTGGGAGAAAAGAAATTAAAATAAATGGGAAAGAATTTCTAAAAATAACTTAAATAAAATATAAAGCATCCTATTCAGAGAAGACAGTGTCTCTCAGTTTCTAATGTTCTCTGATACAAACAATACAGAACCTCCACAGGAACAACTTGTGTTCCAGGAGTGAGGATAGAAAGATGCAGGATGAATCTGGATGAGCATGTAGTTCCAGAAATTGGTGAACTATAAAAACAAGCAAACAACCTGATGTCAGGATCTTTCAGTATCATACAAGAACCATTGAACCTGAGTTCTATCAGCAATACTAGAGAACTCTGAAAAATAAAAATAGTTTCAAACTCAACTTAAAGAGCAAACGCAAAATGTGTATCATATTGAAAAATAAATATTGACTGTCTTGTCAAGGGAGCTACTGTTTTTCTACCACATTGCTCCTATATATGCTTTATTTCTTACTACTTAACGTGATGCCAGTTATTAAGAGTTATATAGATACACTAGTATGTTTTTTTTAACTACTTCAATGCCATCTCTATGGTTTTGGAAATCTGTTCACTGTATATCTGCAGCTATTTTGTATTTTTTTTACTTTATCAGATTTTCTCTTTTATGCCTAGCTATACTCAATTACTTTATTGAGTATAATAACTTGTACTTAGTAGAAACTATTTTCACAATCCAATGATGAGGTGAGGTAACTATAATTTCAAATGTGTCCTTTTTCTGAACTTTCTCTAAATGCAATATTTTAGTTTTATATTAAATGTGATAGGACTGGACTTAGAAATTGTTAGCTACATTGAATGGATTGTGCATGCTACACACACACACACACACACACACACACACACACAAAAACACACACACACTTATATACATATATCCTTGAATATATATGTGTAAAATAATAAAGAAAAAAAACAGGCCACTAATTTGAAAGAGAACAATGAGGGTCATGGGAAGGATTTGAGAGAGGAAAGGGAAATGACAAATGACTGAATTGCTAAACTGTTAAGTTTAAAAAATCATGAAATTATTACTGCTTTGAGACTTTCACATAATACTTTGGAATCCAACGTATTTGAAGTAGAATCATCACACTTTGTCTTCTCGCACATTAATATACAATCTTTTTAATCCTTTACAAGAGTTATTTGATCATGTTACATGAACAGTAAACAACGATGTTGAAATGGACACTAGATAAACAAACACACTTGTACATATTTATACAGAGAGACAGACAGAAAAAAGAGGGAGAGAGAGAAAAAGAAACAAATAGTTTGAATTGAAAGTACACGTCAAAGGTATGCCAGTGGTTGATACTTATAGCAAGTAAACTCAAAAAAAGATAAAAAAAAAATTAAATCAAAACAAAAATTGATATTCTGAAATTTGATGATATATAAACATGAATACTATTTTCCCTTTTGTGTTTAGGTGTGTACTTTCATAGGGAACAGGAAAGCCAAATGAAAAGACATGAGCCACAGAAACAGATCTGCATGTATACCCGTGTGTTCAGGTGACTATTTCAAGGAACTTGGAAAAGTTTGAGTAATTGAGGGAAGTCACTTTGTAGTAAAAACAATATATATTATTAAATATAATTGTGCCAGCTTAAAACTCTCTTTGTTCTTTAAATATTCTGCCTAGATAGGAGCTGGGAACCTGTCTCAGCTGCAACAATAGCTATACAGTACTGGTAACGGCTTTCTGTGTACCCATAGGTAAGGAGCTGTCAAAATCATCAAACCCTGAAAGTCTCTACTCCTACTCATCCTTTTATTCTGTTTAATCTTTTGTTTTAGCTATTTTTATTCTTAAAAGAGTAATAAATGCACATAGTTTAAAAAGTCAACTGCACTACAAGGCTATAATAAAGCACTCAGACACTATTGTCTCAGCCATTGTCACCCGACTTCCTATGGACAATGTGTCACCTTGCCAAAGAGGCTTCGTTCTGTGGATTTTCATATTTAAAACTTGTTTTCTTTAACAGCTATTTCTTGAGCTATGAACTTATTTTGGGCTTCAATTTTATGGAAGACGATGAATTTTTCACTCAATTGTGAGTCTTGTTTCATTTTTCTAAAACAATTTTAACATTAATACTATTTAATGTTATTAATACTATTTAAAAGCATTTTGTATTAGTATGAGAATGAGTTTCACCCAGATTCTCTGTGTCTCTTTTTTTTTCCTATTGATAAGGATTAGAGATAGAATGATAGCCCAGTATGCCTAAGGAAGAGTAATTCTGGATGCATCTATCAGGTAATTTGTGAGTGTGACTATTTTCCATGAGATTATTTACCACCTGGTCAAGTATTTGACAAAATAAATTAGTAACATTTATTCATGTTGTCTCTTCTGGATCCTCCCGTCTTCTTATTTTAGTTGTGTAGGTGGCTAGATTTTGTGTCTTTTTCTTTTTCTTTTACCTCAATTTTCAAACATATCAAACATGTTTACTTGCCTCGAGATAAAAATTTATGCAAGTAAATATTTTAAGCCTCACTACTGTTTTGAAAATAGCTTCGTTCTGTGTTTCTCCACTCACTTTGTCACAGTTGCAAATGTTCTTAGGTGTAATTTTCCCACATAATTGTGATGGATTCGTCGCAATGTCTCATTACTTCCAGGGTTAGAGAATTTATATACTGATATCTGTGGATAAAACTTGCTGTTTTTTTTTAAAATTTGAACAACTCTAAGACTGTTTTTGATCATTGGTTTCTAAAATCACGTTAAAATGCACCCTGCATGTACTTGATTTCTTTTTGTTTCTTTATCTAGGTGACAAGTAAATTATTTCATTACATTTATGAAATATTTTTTCTGTCTTTTTTGGAAATCAAACTGAAAACTAAGCCATCACCATCACCCCATTTCTTGCTCTTACTAGACCGAGTGAGAATTCCCACTGTCCCACACCCTCACCAGAATAGGATACAGTCAGTGCTCTTAATTTTAGTCACTGTTTTCAATTGCATTTCCCTCACTGTATCCAAGGAACAGCAGTCTCTTTTTGAGCGCATAGTTGCCCTCTGCATGACTTTGGGAACAAGCCTTCCTACTCCTTATTTGAACTATTAATTTTCCCGATGTTGAGTTTTGAGCGTTTATATTTTGGATGCCATCACTTTCTGAGATATGTCTGTTATTAATGCGATGTTATCTGTCTGTGACTGTCTTCGATTGCTGTGATGTGGCCTTTTACAGTACAGTTTCACCCACTTTTCTTCATCAAAAAGGTGTTGACATTTTTCATTTTCTTTGACACTGTGATATAGGTATATAGATATAAAGCTATGATCTAATGCACAAACCATGTAAAATCATATACTAAATGTGTACTTTTAATTTATATATATATATGATTTTATATATTTTTTATAAATTTTTTATACAAATAACACATTCTACAATGTGTTGATTCTCCTTTCCTTTTATCTTCTCCTCATAATTTACACAATATATTTTTCTTGATTTTTTAATTATAATTAACACCATATGAGTCACTTCTTGTTACATATCAAGTCCTCCAAGAGCCAACAATTTGCTCTCCTTGACTATGGAAGAATAACTGTCACAGTGAGTTATTCTAGTTTTTTCTGTTAGGTTAGTGGGTGTAGAGACAGTTTTAAGGTCACTTCTGGTTTGAAATTATTCTTTTTAATTTCTGAAGTTATTAGTCATCATTTCAGTTTGATCCACATATAAGTAAATTTCATGAAATACTAAGGCTTGGGCCCCTAACATAGAGAATCCCTCACAGAAATTTACAAATTGGCCTCTGAGGTGATTCTAGAGCTTGTCAAGTGGACAATGAAGAAAAGCCATCACACATTTTGTCAATAAATGTGTATCATTGAAGGAACTAAACTCACGGTTTAGTCAGAAAATATAGAGAACCATGAGATAGGACAAGATGTAGCTTCTCTATGTGAAAAATAACCTACATGTAATTCTTATTTGCTAAATTCCACTAATATGTGTCTGCTACACAAAACGCTTGCACGTGACAGTTCTGGGTCTCGCTGTTTTATGTTTGTGTATTAATGTTACAAGTAGGCACAGGTTGGTAGAATTTAAGTAATCTGACTTTTTAAATCAATTTTTGTGCAATCCTTTAGCTTTGGCATTAAGAAATATTAAAACCTGTTCCCAGAATGCAGGTTACTTACACATGTCTATTTTGACATGAGCATATTTCTATGAGTTCATGTGTCCTGAATAAAAACATAATAGGAAGTGATTCAAAGTACCTTCTGCGTGGAAATATAGAATAAGTGAAAACGCGATGAGTTGAAACATATATGCATATTTCAAATATACATGTATATATTTGAATACCAACTATAACTTTTACAACCAGTTAGAAGCTAGACCATGATTTATCAAGTAGTGGTTTTAATTCTGACATTCTGGCATAAAGTGATAATATTTAGCATGTTGACTACTACAGGGCTTGATTGTTATTTAATAACTTTCTCTTTCAACCTAACTTTCCTCCTCACCTCTAGTTTTTGCACCCAGAAAGATTTTTCTTGTCTGACCGTTGAGGAAGTGAACAAGGAAATGATGGGACATCTTGGAAATGTTTTAAGAACACTAATATCTAGTAGGTAGATAGTAAGGGATGAAATAACAAGACAGTTTCAATTCCCAAGCAGAGGTAATAAAACCTTAAAAAAAAGGTCAATGCCAAAGAAGTTGTTTCAAGGTTTGCTACCTGTAGGAACTGGGATGAAATGGAAAGAAAAAGAAAATTCACAATGGGGTGTGGGCAGAGAGGAATTATCAACAGGAACAAATAAAACAATTGCAATTCTGATTAAAGAATTGTGTGATAAGTCATAGTGTCAGGAAGAAGAGAAATTGTACATTAAAAAAATCTGTATGTGTGTGTGCTTCGGCGTGTCTGTATGTGTGCCATATACATACAGGTGCCCATGGAGGACAGAATATAGTGCCCAAATCCCTGAGTTACAGGTAGTTGTAAACTGCCAACATGGGTGTTGGGAACTGAATTCAGGTCTCAGGAAGAACAGTAAGAGCTCTTACCCACTAAACCATGTCTCCAGCTTGCATTATGGAATTTTACACAGCATTTCCCCCTTCTCTGTAAAGTCACTTGATTGGCTGATGAGGCAGAAATGATTAGATTCCAATAGACCATGCTGCATTTCTCATGAGACTTTTGAGATAAAATAGAAAGTTGGAGTCACACTTCTTCTCTTTTGAACTCATTTTGCAAACAAAGAATAAACTCTAGAAATTTTACAAAATAGTAGCAAGAAAATATTAGTGTATTCAGATTTTTTGTACATTTTGATAAGAATTTTAAAAACGAAACAGACGTTCTTAGTGAATAACTTACAAAAACAATATTTTCTCATGTAAATTCAGGTATATTAATTGTGGAATAAAATATACAAATTTAGAGAGAACTTGGTGTTTAGTCAATAACTTTTCTAATGGGCTCACATTATTGAAATATATGGGCTATATCATGCTATACTTGATTGTCAACTTTGCTGTACCTGGAACCAACTCTGGGCATGTCTGAGAGGACAATCCTTTGTAATTGGCTGAGGAGATGGCCACCAGCTTCTCGCAGTAGAACATATGCTTTGAGTACCGAGAGAAAGCAATAGTTCTTCCATGCCTGCCTATCTCTGTGTGTTGGCAATTTTATGCCGACTTGATACAAGCTTGAGTCACTGGAGAGAAAGGAGCAGCAATTGAGAAAATGACTCCAAGTTGTGGGGAGAGATGGAGAAAGTGGGGGGATTGGGGTTGGTATGTATAATGGAAAATATTTTATAAATAAAAAAATTAAAATTTTTGGGATCTAAGCAAGTGTTTAGAGCATTTTCTTAATTAGTGATTTATGGTGGAGCACCCAGCCCATTGTGGCTGATCAATGGGGGAGGGTCCAGCCTATAATGAGTGGTAGCCTTCCACAGCTGCTGGTCCACATGAGCAGGTCATGGGGAATAAGCTAGTAAGCCCCACTCCTCCATGGCCTCATACATCACCTCCTGCCTCCACTTTCCTATTCTGTTTGAATTCCTGCCCTGACTTGCTTTGATGATGAACAATGACATGAAGGTGTAATTCAAATAAACCTTTCCTCCCCAAGTTGCTTTTGGTAATGCAACAGTAACCCTAAGACGTTCTTCCTCTTTTTGGTATACATGGCCCATGGTTGATTTTACTGCCCCTGTTCCTCACTGACATAAATACCCTGTTTCTTTGACCAACAGCCCTCAGTGAATCCTTCAGGCATTCAGCACCAGATTGAGATTTTTTTTTCTGACACCAAGACACAGGGGAAAATCAGCTACTGTGTTCTCAGGTTCTCTGGAGTGCAGATAATTATTGTTGAAGGGTCAAACCCCTATTAGGTAACCTCCCTTTATAGTATGTATTCATCCTATTAATTCTGTTACTCTGGAGAACCCTGCCTAGTACACTTTAATAAAATTCAAGCCTAGAAAATATGTATGCAGATTAGTGTTACTGTTGAAGCTCAAAATGAAGTGAGTCATGACAAAATAGATAGAAGATAAATGTGGAGGCTTTGATTCTTCTCCCTTAATGACATTTTCTGACTAAGCTGAAACCTTTTGGTCTACATGTTTGTTCAATAATGGCGTAATCGCCATGCCTAAGAAGAATTGATTCCTTACCAATGCAAGAGCTCATTCATGCTTACAATGAATTTCAGTGACTCTCAAGAACATTGGCTTTGCTTGTTATTGATAACATCAACAGTCACTCAGAAGTGGGTCAGCCAAATGTCTCATTATGTAAGTCTGAGCAGACGAACCAGTGACCTGTGGTCTTTCGTACAAGTTCCTGGTGATTCACAGTTGGTGGCACCATTGTACGATTCTATTTCTGTCACTGGGCTGACTACCATCACTGGCGTATTTAAATATCAGGGACTGTTACCTTCTACTCAGTACTCACATATGTGGATTCAATATGTTTTCTTATAACTTTAATGTATAAAAATCATATTTGAAGTGCATATCTTTTCTGTAAAACACTAGGTAAGGTGTTTAAGACTATGTAGACAGAAAACAGTGAGTCTCACCCAAGGTGATTTTGTACATGTGTGTGTACTTTTGAAGTGAAAAATAGAGAGCACTATAATTTTAGATAGACAGTGGCATGAATAAGGGTTGATATGGAAATTCAAATAGAAAGGAAACAATCTGTGAGCTAGAACATGCAGTATATTTGAAGTGAAAAGTCTATTTTATGTTTTGCAATCTAACTTTGAGGAAATACTAGAAACAAATTCAGGATTACATATTTGTCATTTTAAAGTTTACACAAAATAGTTCTATCCAGAGGTGGATAATATTCATATCACTACTCCATTATACTATTTCACAATTTCTTATCTGCTTCATACTTTTAAATATTGATGACATCTTATTGCTTATTTAGATATAACAGTCTTGTCAAATTTGATGTCTCTAACAGAAACTGAAATTTTACTTTCTACAAACCTCCTGCCATAAATTTCAGTTCCGTGTTCAAATTACGTAATATTATCAATAGTATGATTTAAGACACAGGATTTATAGGATAGCATCTTGCTCACTTTCTCATAATTTTACTTGGAACTTTTCCTGAAACATCATTTCTATAAGCTCTGCATTCCTATTGCCTAGGGACAATACTGTTGTATTTTAATTCCTCACTTTCTTCATAGTGACAGTAGGTTCTATGCCTTAGACTTAAAACTATGATCAGCCTTAGTCTTCCTTAAAGGTGAGTACCCAAAGAACCTGCCCTTCCCACATTATAAATCTAGTACCTCAGCCATGCTCACTCCTAGCCTAAAAACAATGGAGAGTTGCTGTGAGCCAGTGCATTCTATTGCAATTTTTTGTGCTACTGGGCATTTCTTTTTGACTCACCCAGTGAATTTCATCTTGCTTAATGGTCAGACTCTCCTGATGACAGACAAATCTGTCCTTGAGTCCATCAACCTTAAAATTCCATTCAGAAATCCCCTTTGGTTGTCCATTTTTTTTTTTTTATGCTAGATGAATGCTGGTACACAGAGTTAAGTCCTGGAGTATTGAACATGATAGATTCCCATAACTAATTTATCAGCCTCTGTTTCCTCCATACAACAAGGCCTCATTTACTGTTTTCATTCACATGTGAACACATAGTCCGAATGGGTCTCGATTTCATTACGGAAGTGATCACCCAGAACCAGTTCATCTCTAAGATTCATTCAGGACTTAATCTTTCACCACAAGCAAAGCATGAGGGGATATCGGTGGAAGAAGTTAGCTAAAGAACTCAAGAATCCTATTGAAAACCCCAAGATAAGCAACCATAACATATATACAGAGGGCCTAGGCAGACCCATGCAGGTTCTGAGACTTTGGCTTCAGTCTCTGCGAGGCCCTATGAGCCTGCTTAGTTGATTCTGTGGGCCGTGTTCTCTTGGTGTCCTTAACCCTTCATGCTCCTGCAATCCTTCTTCTCTTTGAGGTTCTCATAACAGGAGGAGCTGATGTGCCTCTGACTCTTTTGCCTGCCCTCAGGACTCCTACTATGTTGGCTTGTCAAACCTTGATAGGAGGGTTTGCTCCTAGTCTTATTGCATCTTGTCATGCCATATTTGGTTGATATCCCTGTGAGAACTGCTCTTTTCTGAAGGGACACTGGAGGAGCAGAGGATCTTAGGAAGACGGGGTAGGTAGGGGATCTGGGAGCACTGGAATGAGGAAACTTCTGTCAGGATGTACTGTATGTGAGACCCATAAATAAAATAAAAAAAAAAACTGAGAAAAAGTAAAAAAAAAAAAAAGAATCCTATTGAAAGAGAAAAAGTTAGTGGAGGATGCGATGAGATATTAAACAGCAGTAGATGCCATAATATTTTGGAGACATGTTCCAAGTTTGTGACATTAAAATTATTAAAAGGTAAACCACCACAGTACATACACACAGAGAATCATAAACATGCATATATACATAGACAGTACATTCTTGTGCACGTGTACACTGTACTGTATAGACATCTTGTAACAGTACTTTACAATGAATTATTTTGTCTAAAACTCTTGTTTATGTTCAAATTTATTTCAGCTGTTTCCATTTACTAGAGAAAATGGACTCTTAAATAAGGGGTATGTGGGGAAGAGGGAGGTAATAATATTCTCATAGTTGTGATTCAGTGGCAGAGCCAGCTGATCCTCAGCTATTTAGCAAGAGAATAACTCTTAAAGAGGGTTGTGAATTAGTCTGGCTGAAACTCAACAACTTTAGGGGGAAAACCATATTTAGCCAAGAGGAAGTAAAGGACTGAGCACTGTTAAAGATTTAATGAAACAGATGGCCCATTGTTGTTCAATGGAGCCACTACAATCAAGTTTGTTTTTAACCCATTTTAAAGACTTGCATATATTGATGTTTCTGAAAGTAGAAGTAGACCCTAGAGAATCTATCCAGCAGGAGTATTTTCGTACTCAATGGCTGAGTGTTAGTTGTGAACTGAATATTTTTTTAGAAGAATAGCATTATAAAGGATTCTGTATTTAAAAGAAAAAAATCAGGAATAGTTTAATTTCCATCAAGGACAAACTTCTTGATAAAAATAAGGGGAAGAATGGGGTGGCAAAATAGAATTAATCACTGGTCACTAATTTCTGTGTTAATAAAACCAAAATAACCACAAATTATCATATACTTAATAACTGAAAATAGACAAAGCTATTCAGCAATGCTTGAATTCATTTCATAACTCAACAATCCTATGGGAAGAGCAAGTATATTGTGGCTAGACCAAACTTTCATCACAGCGAGGGAATGTATTCATCTATTTGAATAAAAAAAAAATCAGGCCATATGTCTGAAACAATCAGGAATTTTTTTTCAAAGCTACACTTGATCTGGGGTATCCAGTTGTTAAGCTTTCTTTGCACCTCTCTTTACATTTTATTAGTTTGAGAGAAAGGCAAGTCACTTTGTTGCTGGTCGTCTTGAGAATGAGAATGTTTGAAAAAAAAAAAGAGAACCAAGGACCTCATCCCAGCTGGGAAAATCCAGGCTGCTGAATCGGTAAAATCAAAACTCACTTTATAAAAAAAAAAAATCTTAATACTTACGTTGCCTAGGTTGCCATTAAAATTATATTAGCTCATTATTCACTCAGGAATTTTTTATCTGATCTGAAATGAAGGGTAGTCAAGATAACCTTTTCATTTTTTCCATGAATGGCCATGACAGAGTTGTCTACTAACATATTTCTGTAACAGATCATTTAAACATCACCTCAACTACAAGAAGCAGTGTCTTCAGGAAGAACGAGAGATATTATATTGAAGATGAATCACTTCTGCAGTCACTGGTCCATCTATATTTCACTTTCCAGTACTTTCTAGAAAAACTATTCTTTGCTCATTACCAGTCTTTTATCATGTTCCACACTTACTCTTAACTGCACTGATTTTCTTTTTGTTGATCCCTCTATTTACATAATTGCCAGCAACCAACACCTCTTTTGAAGGGCCGTTCTGTTTAAAAGCTCAGCAATTCTTATCTCCACAGATTTTTATTATAGATTAATGATTCTTTATGGAATTCATTAATGACAGGGTAACAAGGAAGTGTAGCCATCAGTGTAATAATATAACCGTATGGATTTTGAGCATTTGAAATCAGTTTTCTGAGACAAAAATGTAGAAGAGTTTGAAAGTATGGATTGGAAAAGCTGTTGAGTGCTGTGGGCAGAACCCATGGCTTATGTTTATGGGGACATAAAAGATGAGAATGTTGGGAAATATGAGACCAGTAAAAGCTCATGTCATCAGGTTTCAGAGGGGAACAAAGACTCCATCAAGAACAAAGATGGGCATATTTTCTGAGATGCCTTTGTTAAGAGAATATGGCTTTAAATTGTTCTGAAAATTGGAGTGTTTAAAGTTATTTGGTTTGTTTGCAGGGTAATCTCATTACGGAAGATTATTCTTGTTGTTGCTGAGGACACAGCAATAATTAGCATGGATATCAACACTACTGCAGAGAAGTTAGTGCAATGCAACATGGCAGCAGGAACGCATTTCCTCTGGGCCAGCACACAGAAGCTGTCATTACTGTGGCAAAAGGGTAGCAGGCTATATCTGTCATTAGTGGCAGAAAATGACAAAATAAATGTCATCTACACATCACCGAGGTGTAGCTGAGCCTAGGCACCGTGTGGTAGGATCACAGTTCATGTGAGGAGGCCCAGGAGGCCATTGAATAGATCTGTAAAAGTGAAACTTCAGTTTCAGTGGAGATGCCAGAATATTGGAGATGCTTGGACCACGAGGCAACCACCAAGGGAAGCTGCAGGTATGGAGCAGAGAGAGCTGGTTTAAGACCAAGGAAAAGTGGATGCAGTAGAGCAGATATGGTTTTTCAGTTTCGTTGCAGCATAACAGACTGCATTGCAGACTCCAGATGCCAGACATTGGAATTGCAAGCTTTAGTTTCATGTGTGTTGAATTTTGTTTTGCTTTGGTGTGGCTGTTAATTTGCTGTGTGTCTATGCTTTCATTTAGGAATAAGAATGCGTTTTCTTTCATTATTTGACAAAAGTAATTAACTTGGTTTTTATTTTCTAGGAATTCACAGTTAGGAGACTTTGGCCTTTGCAAGTCTTGGATCATTTAAAGATTTTAAAGACTACTAAGTCAAAGTGGGACTTTGGGTACAAGAGTTGAAGAGTTATGTTTTAGAGTGATGCCTTTGTGTCTCAAGTAGGGATGCTCTTCATTTACTTAATGTGGTAAGACTCTACCTGAAAGTAGGTGGCATTATTCACAGATTTTAGACCCTTGACTGTATTAAAGCCAACTGAGAACTGAACATGTGTGCATTTGTTTCTCTCTAGTCTTGACTATAGGTTTCATGTAAATAGCTTCAAATTCGTGCTGTCATGACTTCCCTGCAATGATAGACTATAACCTTGAATTATAAGTTAAAATAAACCCTTTCTTCCACCCCTAGACTTATTTTTGTCAAGGTAACAATAACAGAAATGAAACTATAGCATTATGTATCTACTGCCAGTTGCATTTATCTTGAGAACTCTAATTCAATCAGTATTGTCACATAGATCATGTGTCAGTGTTACTTATATAGAAAATCTTTTTGAGGTTATTGATTGCTTGTTCATAATACTTCCTGCTAAAGCCTTTTACTTGTATATACAATCAACTTTATTTCCTAGTTCTCTTCCCGCACATTTCACTGATTCATATTAGTCAATAATTTTGTCCAGACTTTTAAATGCTTGATTCTCAGTTGTCTTTTCTTTCTAGTTTGGTACATGATAGGAATTAATTTTATTACATTATTGAATTGTTAAATTATGGAGAACATTCCAGAAATCTGTTATATTAGCTTTGATTTCCTTGTTTCCACTTAGTAGTTATACCAATCATATTGCCAACTCAAATTTATCCAAAGTTATCCCTTGAGTCTATTTCTTGAATCTGAGTTAAGAGCATGACAGCCAGCTTTCAAGCATTATTGTCGCACAGACTCATGCTCTTGGCCATCTCACTCTAATGGGAACATAGTTTGGTTGATTTGACGCTATGATGTGCTTAGTTACAAACAGGCATTTTTGCCACCACCACCCCTGTCACAAAGTTCAGGGACCTTCATGGTAGAGGTGACAAGAATATTGTAAATGCCAGTGGTTGTGGAACACAAGAACAAAACAGTGTTTTCTGGAAGCAGTAGAATTGCTCCGTGTATTAACGAATTCAAAAGATTTGTTCCACAAGACCTGTACAAAATTAGGTCAATAGCCATTCTAGCATGGAGGTAGGGAGGACTTGTGGGTCTCCATGTCTAACTGAAGTGGGATGTTATAGACAGTTAATTGTCTCTGGTGGGGGTGGAATCAGTTTATCTTAACATTATGACTTCTGGAAGGTTGACCATGCTCCATGAATAGCTCCACACCAATTAATACACAAACATCATAAATGAGATTTCATGAGCTATTAAAAAAATGAAAAAGAAGGCAAACAGTTGGAAAGAGATGAGATGATGTTGGATCAGGGTAAACCTGAGGGAAAAGGCAAGCATGAATATGATCAACTCGTATGAAATTTTCAAAGAATCAATAGAAACAATTCACTGTTAAAAACTTTAGCATTAAGGTCATAATCACCAAGAAACACAGATTTTATTATAATTTCTTCACTATCACATTTCTAATATTCAATATAATACCTAATACACAGGAAGGGCTTACTAAATATTTTTTGAGGAAATGAGTAAGTGACTAAATTCTATACAAATAATGTCCAAGTTGGGAGAGGGAAAAAAGCAAAGTGAATTGCTATTTTGTGAGTTCATGTTCAAGTATAGATATTATTCTTTATAAAATATCTGTATGATCACCTGTCATAAAAATTCCTGGTCCCTTGCCCATATGCTAATAAATAAAATGCAAAATGCTTTGTATTTTCTCATTGAAAGTCTCATTAAATATTTTCTCTGGGTGTGCTGAATGTGCACATTTCCAAATCTTGGTAACACACACAGACTTCATTAATTTATTCATTTGTTTCTACAGATAATATGCAATTATAAGTTAATTTTAAATATTGCTTTACTTATTTCATAATATATAGATTAACTTGATTGGTTAGCCATATCTTCCTCAATATTATATTAGATTATACAATGCACTATCTACTGTTTCTTTTCCTCTACTTTGATAGAAATGAGTCTTATATAACGTAAGAGAGTATAACTAAAACCACCAGTTTTTACAGTACTGAAGTTTGGAGAACTTTTTTCCTTATAACAATTTTCTTTCATAAAAAAATGTCTCCATAGTGAATGATCTCTACAGTCTAATAACTTACAGTATAGAATAACATAGACCTTTGAAAAGTTTTCTTGATCCTCTATTTCTCATTATCAAATACTTTCAAATTTGAGAGCTGGTCCCTTGGGACAATAAAAAAAATCATGGTGGATTTGCCTTTGTTTTTCTAATCTGTTAGGTCAGGTCTGTAAGTATCTTGAACTAAGAGTACTATTTTTTAATGTATATATAAATATATAAAAATGTGCCCTGTAAACAAAACTTTAACAAATCTCAAAATTGCCCCTATTTATAATGATTAATTTAAAACCTTAATAACAATTGGATACTATAATAATTTAATTAAATAATCATGTTACTGGAATTAGCTATTATGGATCTCAGGTATAGAAAAGTAAAGATGGTAAATTTCTTCTGTGGTAAAGTAGTATAGAGATACTTCAGAAGGAGAGAGAACATGAGAAAGAAAGTCAGGAATATGAGGGGTACATTCACTCATGGAGACAGTGGGACAGAACTAATGGGAGATCACCAACTCCAGTTGGAATGGGACTGATGGATCATGCGACCAAACCCGTCTCTCTGAATGTGGCCAACAGTGGAGGCTGACTGAGAAGCAAAGGACAATGGCGCTGGGCTTTGATTCTTCTGCATGGACGGGCTCTGTGGGAGCCTTCTGAGCTTGGTCGATCACCTTCCTGGACCTGGGGGGAGTTGGGAGGGCCTTGGTCTTAACATAGAGTAGGAGGGAACCCTGATGGCTCCTTGGCCTGGAGAGGGAGGGAGAGGAGGTATGGGTGGAGGGGAGGGGAGGGAAGAGGGAGGAGGAAGGGAGGAGATGGAAATTTTTAAATATAAAAAAATAAACCATGGGAAAAAATTATCTTTATTTCATGTGTGTTTGTGTGTTTACCTGAATGTAGGTCTGTGTACCACATACTTGCAGTACTCAAAGGGTTCTGAAGAGAGGGTGGATCTCCTAGAACTGGAGTTATTGATGGTTGTGTGTCTCCATGTTTTGCTTGGAAAGGAAACCAGGCCCTCTGGAAGGACAGCTAATATTCTTAAGCACTGAGCCTTGTCTCAGCCCCTGGAGATACTTTATAAATCAGAGTGTTGAAGACTAGTTGAAGATATGATATACAACAATAAAATAATTTATTGGATTATTCTAGGTAGAATTGTCATTCATCTAATTACATGTCCTTGACAGGCACAGAATGGAAAAAGCCTCAGTGATTCTTCTCTCTCCTACTTCTGGTTTGGCCAATAAACTGGGACTAGGGGAATAATTTTCGTGTAATACTAAACCGTCTTAGTAAGAAAAGTGATATTTAGTCTGCAAGTAGTAGTTAGTGCAATATGTGCTAAGCATTATGGGAGTACTGTGTGTGCCTGTTGGTTATCAACATAGTGCATCATTTAGTTCTTATAATAATACTTACATGTTAGTATTATGGAATAAACAAGTTTCAGTGAACTAAAATAACATTTTCAAGTCACTATAAGATACACCTAATGGAGTCCATGTTTTACATAATGAATGCTTTATTTGTCTTTTTCAGGAAAAAAAAAGAGTGTAAAAATGATGTGGATAAGAAAATATTGAGGGAACAGAAGGGACAGCAGGGAAAATGATGTCCTTCCTTGGTAGGTAGGTGAACCTACCCTGACTTAGCAGATGGATAGTGTTTGTGAAATAAATAAACATATAAGCATTTTGTATTTGTGATTATTGGAGATAAACAAATTATCTGTTGTCAACTGCATTATAAAACATACAATTTAGTGATAAGGAATTCAAACTGACAAAATGTATAAATTGCTGTGCCTAAGGTTTGTGAATGAACGCTGTGGGAGTTGAATAAGAATGACCCCACAGGCTCGTAGATTTGAAAGTTTTGTCATTAGGGAGTAGCACTACCTGACAGAGATTTAGAAGTATGTGTAGGTGGAAGTTTCTGTCCTGCCAGGTCCTGAAGCTGTTCAAGCTCAAATAAACACACAGAGGCTTATATTAATTATAAACTGTTGGGCCTATTACTCGGGCTTATTACTAGCTAGTCTTACAACTTAAACCATAATTCTTATCTATGTTTAGCCATGTGGCTAGGTACCTTTACTCAGTAAGGCATTCTCATCTTGCTTCCAGTGCATGTGGCTGGTGACTGCATCATTGCCCTTCCCCTTCCCAGAATTCTCCTAGTCTAATAGCCCCACCTATACTTCCTGCCTGGCTATTTTATTAAACCAATAGAAGTGACAAGTCTTTACAATGTACAAGAGCATTAACCCACAGCAAGTGTGGCCTTGTTGGAGGGAGTGTGACACTAGAGGTGGGCTTTGAGCTTTTAAATGCTCAAGCCAGGCCCAGCATCTCTCTCTGCCTGCTGCTTGTGGGTTTGGGTGTACAACTCTCAGGAACTCTCCAGTACCATGTCTGCCTGAACATGGCCATGCTCCCTGCCATGATGACAATGTACTAAACATCTGACCTGTAAATCAGTCCCTCTTAAATGTTTTCCTTGTAAAGGAAAGGTCATGCTCATGGTCATGGTGTTTCTTCATAGCAATAGAACACTCACTAAGACAAACATGATATTTTTTTGGCTCATATAAGAGATTTCAAATAGATTTCATAACAAAGCATGATATAAATTCATATACATAAGCAATGCTTATCAATGGTTTTCTTTTATAATGTGCTCAAGCTTAGAACTATATTGCCTGTTTTCATGTGAATAATATTCTCAGATTTTTTTATCATTACCCATATATTAATACCAGTAAGCAATTTACTTGAAAAGCCCTCTTTATCCAAAGAACTCTTCTTATCTAAGCATTAATTACATCTAAAAGATCCCCCAGGATTAGACTCATTTATGTGAGCATCTCTGATAAAAGATATTATCAGTAACGGTGCTAAAGAAAAGCATACCTGCTAATCACACACTTTGAAGTAGATGATTTTTTTTTCTTTTATGTTGTTCCTTTGCTTTTGAAAAAAAATTTCATTGTGTGGCCTATTCTGGCTTAAAATTTGCAATACATTCTGAGGCATCCTTGAGCTGGTGATACTCCTGTCTTAGCCTCCAGGGAGCTATGATTAGAGGCATGAACCACTAATACCCATTTCATAAGCACAGGGTTAGTACAATCTCAACAGATTAAGAGGTTGAGAGGGATTCTATCTGTCTGTCTGTCTGTCTGTCTGTCTGTCTGTCTGTCTGTCTGTCTATCATCTATCAATCTATCATCTATCTATCATATATTATTATTCTTTTATTTTGATCTAATGGTGTCTATTTTTCCTTGTTCACATCTTTGCCACCCCTTTAATCTTTAGTATTAAAATAAGAATCACAAATGATATAAAATAAAAATAAAATTATTTAGGTCCCAGTTTGAACTCCCTTCAGGAAGGTTATATTTTCATCCCAAGGATCACTTTTTTTTTTTTGTTTTGTTTTGTTTTTTTGTTTTTGTTTTTCGAGACAGGGTTTCTCTGTAGCTTTGGAGCCTGTCCTGGAACTAGCTCTTGTAGACCAGGCTGGTCTCGAACTCAGAGATCCGCCTGCCTTTGCCTCCCGAGTGCTGGGATTAAAGGCGTGCGCCACCACCGCCCGGCTCCAAGGATCACTTTTAATAAGTGACTATCTTAGCAGGTCGCAAAGACCCACAGGTTCAAGTTGGAAGTTGGGAGTTGGGATCAGTGCTTCTGCTGGTTCATATATGCAAGAATAAAGGTATCAGCAGCAGGCAACAGGAGCTGAACCAAGAAGAAAATTAGAGAAGAGAGAGAGAGACCATGTGCTTATATGTGGGAAGAGACAATTTTTGTTTACTTACATTTTCTTTGTCCAGATTGCATATAGCTCATTTTTTTTGTCTTTTTAAAAGCTTGAAAAGGGATTAATTCTTTCCAAATAAACTCCAGTATGTTTTAGATTAATTCATGTGGATAACTTTGCAGGGAAGAAAGGAAAGAAGAGAGAAAACTACATCTGACCGATGATGTCCTCAGCATCTCAAGAAAACCATGGAAACAAGCCCAGACAAGCATCTCCTGCATGTTTCCTAACAATCATCTGTCTACTGTCAGGAACATGCAGTAGGTGAAGTTAAAATATGTCTGCTGTACAGACCTGGGCTGGCATCTTAGCTCATCAGTTAACGGGGTAAATGTGGGAAATTCATGTATGCTCACTTCAGTTTCATCTCCAGCAAACAGCATCAATGACTTCATGTCATTGTTTGTTTTTGGAACCTGTCAAGAGAGGTGCATTTGTAACATAGGCTGCATGTTGTAACTTCTCTTTAATTTTTTTCTCACAACTGCCCATGCTCAGAGACTTCTGTGCTTGGTGAAATGATTGTCAAAATTCCTTTCACACACAATCACCACAATGCCTTTCTTATAAGAAGAACATGGAAGGGGATGGAATAACTTAATATTCATTCTGTGGAATATAACCAAAGTTGAAACTCTATAAAAATTACACACAGACTATGTTTTGGTACCTAATTAATAGTGAAAGACAACATCAATGAAAAATTGTGAAAATAATTATATTTTGAATTAACTGGAAGGCTCCATGCAATCACAAAGTATGTTTGTTTCTGATGTATTTCAATTTCCTTACCTAAACTTTAATGAAACTAAATAAATAAATTCATGAAAAAGAAATATCCATGAGAAGGAACATATCTTCCTTGGGCAAGATACAATCTTTCTGGAAATGAAAAGAATCACATTAGAAATTATAATGTGTCCCATTTGTTCCAGTAGTAAACATGTTTGAAACAGCCACAGAATTTCCAATTTCTACAAAAATGTTCTCCAGGCTATCATTTGCATACAATTGCAATGTATATGTGATATGTATAGGAAGTAAACATTTGGCTGTCAAGACTAGAGATAAAAACTAAATATATTACTTATTTACATATTGGTCATATTATCAAGTAGATGAATGAATCACGGCTTATGTATTTTAAGAATTTCAGGTTGGTAACCTACATAGCTATAGTCAGTTACTTTAATAACAATAGCAAGGCTGTGCGTGTTTCTATTACTTTCCCAAGAGGCATTTTTTATCACCTCTTGGTACAGAAAATTGGGTAGAACTTTTAAATATCTGTCTGTTTTTAACAGTAACCAATTTCACATTTATTTCTTAAATGGATGTTGATATTTATTCAGGTCTAAACAAAAAAATAAAATTTTAGGTTATTCTCTCTCTCTCTTTCTCTCTCTCTCTCTCTCTCTCTCTCTCTCTCTCTCTGTGTGTGTGTGTGTGTGTGTGTGTGTGTGTGTATGTACTCACGTGTTCTTGTGTGAATGTGTGAGTGTGTATTACAGGATGAATCAGGCAGATTGGATGACAGATTCAGGTGTGAGGCCTCACCTTTTACCATGCTTAAAGTATGCTCTTCCTCTGTTTTAGTGCTAAGAATGCCAGACTAGATTTCCCACAAGCTCTAGGCACTCTGTCTGCCTTCACTTGTTGGAGCACTGGTGTTACAGTGTCTGGTTTAATCTGTTCTGGGGATTTCAACCAGGTCCTCATAATTGTGGTGCACTTTATCCCCCCCACTGAATTGTCTCCGCAGTCCCTTGGCTGCATTTGAGGGCAACAAAGGAATCATACATAGCTCATACTGTGTATGCATGTGTTTAGGTTTAAAATAAAAGGTATAAAATAAATTGCATGTGTCTAACATTAACAACGACAGTGCAAAGTAAAATCCATATGAATGGAGGTTCGGAATGTGTTTCTAAGTTTTCCTTTCTCACCAATGCTCTCTAATAACGTTCTATTAATTTTGACTAGATCTGGAAATCCTTACTTGCTTTTGTTATTGTTTTGCCTATAGTTTATATGCCTTTAGGTCATATCACCTCAATTTTCCTCTATGTCTACTATCAAGGTCACCAGGTCTATGTTTCTACATATTCTTGGTACAAATTAGGATTTAGATTGTATAAGAAATGAATAATTTTGCTGTTTTGTGGTCATTTTCTTAGCAAAGACATAGGTGCACACAGCCGCTGATCTAAAAAATATAAATTTATTTATTTTTGCTCATCTACTATAGTAGTAAATTCATATTAACATCCTACTACCCTTCTTTAAAGGTTCCTTAGATAAAGGTATTCCTGGTTCCATGCTTTTCGTAGGGCACAGCAATCATTTCCAAGCCAGTCAGATTAAGAAACTAAACTTTCATTTCTACAGGAACATAAAAACACACTTATTTTCAAAAAGGATTTAATTTACAAGAGCATATTTAAGTGACAAAAAATGCCTATTTATGGGATTCCATGTGTTGTATCAATAATGTGAATATGTAATGTATATTTGTATTGTGAGAACATTCAAACTCTTTTTTTTAGGTATTTTGCATTATACACGAATTGTGATTAACTGTAGTGACTCCACCGTGCCATCGAAGTCAGGACTTATCTAATGGCCCACTAACCAGCAATCTCTTGTTAGGATTTGGCTGTTGTAGACAGACTTACTTTCCTTCTGCTCTTCAGTCAAGAATCCTCCATCCTGACTCTGGTATAGGGTTCCATTCCACATCCTTTCTATGTCTTCTTGCTAATTATGTCTTTGCAAAGAAGCATGTTTTAAATACTTTCAGTCTTGCCTGTAGTGAGACTTGAGTAACCAACAGTCCCAGTTTAAAAAATTTACAAAATTTAAGAGACAAACGTTCTGAATGATTAAGATTACTAATATTTATTTTTATCAGTAAATTGCATGCTAAACCAAATGTTGGAATCTTTAATAAGGAGCAATTCAATGTAACTATTTTTTCTCTTTTGTGATAGGCTGCAACAACACTGCTGGTTACTTTACTCTAAATGGTGAAATGTTCCTCAGTTATGTGTATATTTGCATAATGAAGAAAAGAAAGCCAACTGTGGATGCATTATTATTGAACACGCTAGCCTGCTCAATACGGAAGAGAGGTTCATTTGGGGAACTATTTGTTTGGAATGATGGTCTGAACACAGACTTGAAACCTAAGGTTCTAAAAATACTCAGGATGACCTACATTTGAAAATGTCTGTTATCAAACATCAGTGACATTTTAGAAACTGGATCCCTAATATTTTGTGGACAGGGATAGTGCTAGGTGCCTTTGCTAAAAGTATCACTAGTCAACTGAGGATTCAATGGCTTTGGGATAGATTTTATTCCATGTGAGCATAGAAAGAATCAGTTAGTTTTGAATTTTACCTTAGGGCATAGCAAGCAGGCTTCTAGCTTTCCAGTGATCTGCTGTGGAGATTCATCTCATGTGTGCCCCATAATTCCTCTTCCTAACATCCCTTGTCGTAAGTTTCAAAACTTCAAGAGTCCACAAAATTAATACAGCTTTTCAAACTATCTGGAATTACATCCAAATTATGTTATCAATTAAAATGGTAACTACTCAGATACTTCTCTGTCATGTAACATCATGAGAATGGCTATGTTTTCACTTAAAAACAAGAGATATTTACCTCCCAAACCAAATAGAATGAATAAAAACTGAAGATATTTACTTAGCCAGCATTCCTTTTCTTTGATTATATTTGTTTTTGTTTCCCTGTCCCTAAGGACTGAAGTTGACCAAAATAACTCAATACCTCATTTTTTGAAATGTGACTCAGTGACCAGAGGTTTTAGGATTACCTGTTAACCATACAAACTCACATTTACCAGGGGATTCTTGTGACTTACATATACATCAACTTCTGAGGAAAGCTGATGAAAACTGCATTCCATTCTACATTTCTTATCTGCCAGTTTATATTTATCTTGATCTATACTCTTAGTGTTTACTTTGATGTCTAGTTCAATTCCTGCTTACATTGTTAATCTTGTTCTATAATTTTTTCTTACTTTTTAAAAATGTAGAACAATTTATTGCATCTTAACACTATACATATATATGTATATGCATACATACATACATATATATATATATATTTATTATCAAGGCATTCTATTTCTATTCTGTTTCTGCTCTCTTGAAAAACTTCACTCTATGGAACCTTAGTCATTTCGTGACCTTTATGGGTCTTCAAATAATACACCTATTTATAAAAATTCAAAACTAACACCAACAGATGAGAGAAATGTGATGCTTGTTAATAAACACTTATAGTTACAACATAGGAGATGACAGCAACCTGCATCAACTTTGATTAATAATAAATTTTATATGTCAATTTATTTCACAAAATAATAAGACTGGAATTTTTGTTACTTTTATACTTTTGTCTGTTTCTTAGATGTATATACTTTAATATGATCATGGTCACCCCAAGATCCCCATATTTCCCATTCCTACTGACCTTTTGTTCTATTAAGTCTTTGCCTGTTTTCGTGTCATGTGTGTTCAGAGAGAGTAGCTTGTGTGGGTATTAAAACCCAGATTTTTAGTCTTCTAGATCTATAAAGTGCTGTGTACCTTTTCCACCAAACTCTGCAAAGAACTTTCATGTTATATGAACAAACCAGTAATTTGTGTAACAGTCCTCCCATGTAGGCAGACTCTTCATAAGATTAGGAGTTTTTCTATAGATGTCACAATGGAGTAACAGATGCACATACAACACACATGTGTGTATCTCTATCATCTATTTATCATTTACCTATAGATCATCTATCTACATCTCTCTATATGTATATATAATGAAAATTGGGTTCTTTTTATGGAACAAAATGCAATAAAATATTCACATGCAAAAATAGAGAGTTGTGTTAAATTTTAGTTCATAATGGCTGAAAGTATGTTTTGCAAGGGCCATGTACATTGACACTATTATTTCGGCTTGAAACTCATTCATACATTTACAGAAGAGTATGAAGACTATAAGTTATTATTTGTTGAACTAATATACAGTCCATGTAACAGCAATTTAGTCTATTAATTTGATTTCTTCTATTATAATGATATCTGGAAATAGTTACAAGGATGAGGGCAAACCATAAAACTTTAATATCAAATGTTATTGCAATGTAAGTAGCTATAGTTAAAGAAACTGAGCCTTGAGTTTGGCCACTAGAGTGCTTAAAGTTACATGATTAACGTATAATCAGACATGAAAAAAGATATTTTTCTGTATTTCTATTATAGATTAAAAATTAATCTGCTGTTTTTTAATCCTGTCAATCAAGATGTTTTGATTTTAGATATAGCATACTATTACTCTCCAAGAAGTAACTATAGGGTAATTTTCTGCTGGAAATAATTTTCCACCTCTCATGGGCCCTTCCTTAGTTCCCAGGTACCTTCCACAGTCACTCCCCTATAGTATACACAGATTTATTCTAAAATCTATGATATGCATAGCTGAGCCTTGGTTACTTCACATATACTGTTTTCCAGTTCAGTTAATTTTCCTGCCAATTATACGATTCAGATTTTATGGTTGAATAAAAATTTATATACCAATGTATCTATATCTTTTCAACTACTAATGGGAACATGGGCTGATTGTAATACCCTGCAATTATGAATAGAACAGCAATAAGCACACATTGTCAAATTCTTTGAGTTGTACATGGATTCCCTTAGGTAGTTGCCTGGGGGTGTTCATGTAGACACTTTCTGTTTTTTACGTAAATTTAGATGTCATGTGACAATGCTCAGAAGGACTTTGACATTCACGAGTGTTTTTTCCAATCCATTACTAGAACAAGTTTCTGAGTGATAAATGAGTCAATTACATTTTAAATCACCATAGATATTAACTCATTTATCTGAATGAACATAGATAACTGAATTTAAAAACATAGTAATGAAATTTTGACTAAACCCAGCAAAAAGGCAAGGAGTTATTTGATATTTAAACAGAAATCATATTCCATTACCACCTTTAGAAATGGATCCCAAGAAACCACTGGTCTTAACTCTGTTTCTTACGATGAGATGTGCATTTATTTTAAACATAAGGTTGTAAGAAGTGGATTATTTTGTAATACTTTTATAGGTTCATGTTTGAAATGTAAGCTATAATAGTCACTTAGGTTCTGCAAATATTTATCCTTTCTGCTGTTTTAAAATATAAAGTTCATCTACTTCATAATGAGATCATCCCTTTATCCTCTACAAATTCTTCTAAAATTGTCTTTAAATATTTTGAATTTAAAATATGAATATACCATTTTCTCACAAATTATTCATCAGAATTTTAAAAATCCAGGACCTTGATTTATGGGTCAAAATCTACTATAATTTCTTTATTCCAAGACTTTATCCAGTAAGACATTTATCTTGAGAAATATAGGCACACCTCTGTATACAGCTGTATGCTACACAAATACATTCTGATGAAAGAAAGACAATGCACATAAATTACTTGGCAAGAAAACATTCCATTAACTGTAGACAGCTGACCTTCACTGTGTACAGAATGATTTATAATGGAGGCTGCTTTTGCAAAATAAATTGTGGGAGAGGCAACAGTTGTCTGAATCCTGGCAGTGGTTGGGAGTCATTCCGTAATTGAGCATTAGATTTATGAAGTCAATAACATCAACAATGTATTCTGATTTTATCTTAATTGTATGCAATTAGACCTAGGTGTGCTTTTCATAAAATTAAAGATCTGAAGCATGGAAACATCAAAGATTCCAGTGTACTTTGCTTTGCTAGATGAAACAAATTGAGCTTTTATATGCTTTGGGGATTTCCACATATTTATAGAGATAAATGCTGTGAAGTGTTCATGTTCTCCTCATTTTATCTTCTTAGATTGACATGTGAAAAAAATACTGCTTTAAAGTCCAATTTCATTTGTTCATTTATTTAACTTTGTATTATCAGGACACCTAAATGCTAAGCACAATTTTAGGCTATGGGGATAACTACGGTAAATGCAACACAAAAATATGTAGTAATGTAGAGTTTATGGGCATTGATGGATGACAGAATAAAATTTAAATTTATATACTTAATATAATGCAAAATGTCATTCTACAATGGTTAGATTTATCTGTCTGCTTGATGAAATCTGTAACCTATTGGGAAGAAAGTCTCAATTAGGGTAGGCTTGCGTGTCCTTAGGGGATATTCTTGATTACATCAATTGAGATAAGAAGACCTGTCTATTTAAGGGGGCATCCGTGTTTCCCAAGCAGGTGATCTTGGTTTGTATAAACAGAGAAAGTAAGATGAGGCAAAGCATGCATGCACTAATTCATTCTTCTTTGCCCACTGATGTGGATGTGATGTGTCCAGCCACTTTAGCCTCCTGCTGCTTTGGCTTCCTTGCAGAGACAGACTATTGTCTGGAATTGTGAGCTAAGATAAATCCTTTCTTTCATAAGTTCTTTTGTTGGAGTATTTTATCACAACAACAGAAAAGAAACTAAGACAACATGTTTAAAATTATATCCATTTGTTTTGGAACCTCGTGGTGAGGAGAAAAGAAAAAAAGAAGAAATAAAACTGCTATGTGCTGGATGGAAATCAGCTCTCTATTAGATGTAGGAGATTTGATGAATACCTTTGTAAAGAGGGAAATGTAATTAAGATATCTATTTGTGAATGAAATTTTGATTGAAAGCACTAAGAGCATTTTGTAGGAAAAAAAAAAAACAAAGTTCTACTGTTGTCAGCCAGGATCAAGTGTTCTTTCTACAGTGGTAAAACCATGGTGAAGAATGTTCGACAAGATGGTGGCTAAATATCATGGCACTGTCAGCAAAATGATGGGACAATCTTTTCTAAACAACTGCACTCAATTGATGTAGGTCCAGGGTTTGACTAAACTGTCTATGTAATTGAGTCTAGGCTGGTGCTTTGCACTGATCACCTTGAAAGTATAATTCTTATGTTAACGAACAATAAATGAAAACTGGCCTTTATAGCAATTTACAATTTTTTCTTTTCTCAATCCTGAGAAGATAAAATTAGAAAAGCACACATACTTTATAAAATTTATCTCTACACTTCCTTATAAAGTTTAAAGGTGACTTTATCCAAACTAAATTCCAGTTTTCACTTGCTGGAATTTTCAAGTCACTCTGTAGTGTAGATGTTAGCGATGACAACAGTACTCATAATAAAAGTTACAGTGGAGATGAAATTGACTATTTGCTGAGAAGATGCCTGGAACATCATAAAAGTTTTGTTTAATTTAATTGATGATCTTTCTACTCAATATATTATTAACCCTACTTACGGCTTTCTGGAGCACGAACAAAGGATTTGTGCCATAGGTAAAAGTCACCCCCAATAACCATACAGAGGATATTGAAGAAGACCACTCCTATAAGCAGTAGTGAAATATCTACAGGCAGAGCAATCCGTGGCATAGCATATCAGAGTCTGCTTGTACCACAGTTACTATTAGGTAACTTTTTAATGAATAAGTATACTTCTGATTGAAGATGGCCTTGTTGAATATTCCCCGTTCCCTACGTAGATCCGATCCGTAGTGTGGAATAACCCATAGTGTTCTCTCTATCTCTTATCTCCTCTGGGCTCACGTTGATTAAGCCTCCTTAACTGATACCATTTTATTCACTGCTTACCCTCGAATTGAGGTTGTTTTCTTCTATGATAGTGTGCTGAGATCAGGAAGTCTAGGCTCAGGGAAACATGGAAACTTTGTCTAACACTGAGCCCGGAACTTTGCTGCAGTTGAGCCTTGGTTCAGCAGCTGGTTGTGAAGAAACACTGGAGACGAAGCTAAGGCTCTTCTCTGTGTGATGATTATATGCAGAAGCTCGAGGGAAGTGATAAGGAACAGGAAGGGTCTCACTTAACATCCTCAGACTTTCGCTGAATTTGTTAAATGTGCTTCTGTTGGCTGACCCTGTAATCTTTTGGAACCCATTCTGGTACTGCATATGATCTTTTTCTCCTTTCTGAGTTCGTAATGTATATAAAGAGGTTACTGTTTAAAGAAAAAAAAAGTTATACAGAAATATATGTGTTTGTGTATTTTAACAATTTAAAATTATAAATTCCCACTAAAATCAATTAGCTTAAAAAAAATTCATTCTTATGTATCTTAAAATGACAAGTAGATTCTAATTTGTATTATATAGCAATATAGAAGAAAGTAACATTGGTTTTTAACCAGTATAAAATTAAAAATTTGTACATTTTAAGGCAATTCCTTAATAGCATTATGAAACAATTTTATTTTACCTAATAAGCAAAAAATTTACTGTATCATTATTTTTGTTTTAGTATTATGATTCACTTTTATACAAAATGTGTCAGGTTTTTCAAAAGTATTTAGAGAAATGTTATGCACAATAAATGTGATCGGAGAGCTAGATTTGTCTCTACTGAAGTTTTTCTTGATTTTTCCTTTGTCTATTCAAGTTTAAAATACAAAGGCTGTTTTATGAGTCATCTTCACAAACAAACCTATTATTATCATTAGCAATTGCATTTAAGACAATCTCCACGTCCCACTCTTCTCTATTTGTAACACAAATTCTATGCATACCTTCCAAATCACCACCCTCCAGAGAATCTTCTGCATCTCTGTCTGCCTCAGAGCCCTGCTCATTCTGCAGAAGCACTTATGCTAACCAAACTATTAGCACCTGCCGAAATATGTCTCCATCAGTCATCAATCATCGGCAATCAGGCAGCTACTTGATAATTAGTCAAGAGGGGGAAAAACACTTCAAAGAACTAAAAATATTTTGCACAGTGACTTGGTGCATAAAATAATTATTTTCCCTCTATTAATCTCCTTCACATCACTGAACAACACAGAAACTTAAGAAATATTGTGAACAAGTGTTGATCCCATTTAGTGTGTGCTATGGTAATTTATTCATGGTTGCCATGAGAGATGTGTGACACAAGCAGGCACACTTAGGAGTGACACATATAATGTTGTCTTTATCATGTATATAGAAATGCATATGTGAATATGCTTTAACTATATATATATTCTTTATCATAATTTTTGATAAAAGAGGTTCATGGAAAACATGCAGACCTAGGATTTTTAGGGCCGTGATCCTCCTTATTTTGGTGACACATATTCATTCTATGAACCCTTACACTCACTTCAGAAAGAAGGGAGAGAATACTGCTCGTCCCTCCACATAAATTAAAGCAGAGTGCTATAGGATAATGTTCTTGTACTCTGTAAAGATTTGTCACTTGTACTAGTTTAACAAAATGCTGATTTGCCCATAGCCAGGCTGGAAGTAAAGGCAGGGCAACTAGACTAAGAGAATTCTGGGAAGAGGAAAGGCAAAGTCAGTCATCAGCCAGACACAGAGGAAACAAGTTGAGAATGCCTCACTGAGAAAAAGTGCCAAGCCATGCGGCTAAATGTAGAAAGAATTATGGGTTAGCTTAAGTTGTAAGAGTTAGTAATAAGCCTGAGCTAATAGATCTAACCTTTTGTATTTTAATATAAGCTTCTGTGTGTTTCTTTGGGACTGAACAGCTGTGGGACTGGTGAGACAGAAAGTCCTACCTACTGAAGAGAGTAAGTGACTGCCTAACATAAAACAACTGAAAGGTTCGTGGCTGAGATTCTAGAAAATCTAACTTCAGAGTCCAAATTCTTGAGCATGGGAATAGGCAAGATACAAAATACATGAAACTAGGACAGCCAGCAAGCAAACTGTTTGGAAATCTCATGGATATTCATGTAAATAAGAGCCTCGCTTAAACCTCCCTAAGGCATCAAGTTGAAGGTGTATTGCCTTAATAAACCTGCAGTAACAATGGAAAAGATAGCCAATATAGTTACACTGTGTTACTCCATAAAATTTGCCACAGTTCTTTACGGGCCCAGCAAGATCATTTCAAAGTTCCAGTTGTGAATGTCACAGCAGTGTTATTCATTTGTAAGAACAACAAACTTAGTACCTCTAAATCAACTTCCAGAAATTCTCAAAAACTGGGGAAATATTTTCAGTATGGCAGCATGGAAATTGTTTTCAATCATTCACATGTGTGCAAAAGTCTATATTTTTCTAACTGTAAGTTTTCCTCTCCCTACACAATAAATTACACACAGGCTTTTTTCCAGAATATTAAAAATAGGAAGATGGTTGGAGATAAGATTTTTATGCTTGAATTTTGCTTCACTTTCACCTGCAATTTTAATTGCTAATGCATAGTAGGTATATGAGATGTATCCATTCTCAATTTAGCAAATGTTAAATCCATTACATCAAGTACATGCACACACATATGCATGCACACGCACACACATGTACACACACAAAATAATGATAATATATCCCTTTAATGCATTTGCCAATTTTTTTTTAAATAGCTACCATAAGGTTTTAATCAAATTAACTTGCCAGGAAGATATATTGGCACATTACCTATTAACAATTTATTCTTTCATCACACTATATTTTATGCCAGAAAAGACAGCAGAAAGCTTTGAAAAAATATATATATATATATATATATATATATATATATGTGTGTGTGTGTGTGTGTGTGTGTGTGTATGTATGTATATATATATATATATTACACGCATATTTCATGAATTTCCTGTTTCCCTGCATTTAGCACTTCATTGACTAATGATTCCTTTCTTTTGTAAATATAAGCAGTCTTGGCATACTATTTTGTGTCCAGTAATAATTCTCTTATTGATAAGCAATCAAAAAGAAATAAAATGAATAAAGTAAAATACTGGGGTATAAGTATTTAGATTGTAACAAGCCTAATGATACCATCCCACAATGACACTTTTTTCTTGAATTAGCATTTATTTTTAGAAGAAACTTGAAAATAAGAGCTTTTTAAATATTTAGAATTTCAAGAGATTCTAAGTAGAAATTGTTTCCAAAAGCAAAACTGCAAAATGGAAAGTATTGATCTTTTTTTATTTTATATTCTGAGATAGGATTCATTATATATTTTTATCCTAAATTTCTCTGCAATTACACTGATGAAGATGCTAAATTTTTTTCCCTGATATGCTTACACAGAGAGAAGATGCCAATTCAGATCTAAATGAGACATCGGAGGAAGGACAATGTTAAGGGAAAAGAAGGAGGGAATCAGAAAGAACATGATGTCTTGCAAGCCATGTACAAATACTTCAGTTTCTTTCTGATTTCTTTAAAAACAAGAGAAGACAAAAGCAATTTACATAATTTATAAATTGTAACAAGATATGCCAAATTATAGTTATTGAGCATCCAAACCTCTGCCTGTATTATTTTTAAGCTTGCTTAAAGATCCAATATGGTTGATAAGTTGAACAAAATAGAAAGTTTGTAAAGCAACACTAAAAGAAGAAAATACAATAAAAGAAAGTGAGCAAAAAGAGAGTTAAGATTGAGGTAGAAAAAAGGCACAAAGTATTCCAAGTCATAGGTGGTCCCAGGGAAATAATTGTCAAATGTCCTTGTGATGATCCCATGTACATAAACTTGAGCATGCAGTGCCATGTTCATGCACATATTATAAGAATCATACACTAGAGACAAGCAAAAATGCTGGGGTCTGTGCGTACATTAAAGATCATATTTTATTTAATTGTTCAAAAGTAACCAAAAATAATTTAGAGAATGATGTTTTCAGTAAGGGACTTGAAACTATCATGAAAACTAATAGATGAAGACACAAAATGTGCTAGATGTATATAAAAAGAAACAAGAGACACGAAGTTAATTTCAATCCAGTGGATATATCGCCTAATGACAGAAAATCTGTCCCATTTAACTTAATGGATTCTGTCCTCGAAACTGCAAACTAGTCTGAGTGAATTTGTAGAACACACAATCTGGATGTTTCTTAAAACACAGAGTCATGTTCAAAGTCCTTCCCATTAATAAAAGGAAGCTGTCTCTGGGAAGAGAAGTAGTAGCTAGTCTTGCAGGGTATCATTAAAAGCAGAGCCAAGATCAGACTGCAAACTTGTCCTTTTCTTCTCGACAGCAAAATGCTGATATTCTCTAAGCAGGAAATTAGGAATTGTGGTTTGTGTTTGCAAACAAACCACCAAACAAAACAAAACAAAATAAGTTAAAAACACTGGTGTGGGTTTTGTTATATGAACAGAGAAGTATTTATAATGGATAGAGATTCTTCAAATCATTCAAAGACTAAAGAATATGGCATTTAAAGTGTTTTATTTTTAACAATTTAGGACTTTTCATGACAGCGAGACACATCTACTCTTGGCAGCATCAATATCTGCAAGAGGAAGATGGGCATCAAAAATGCCCCTTATGGATTTGGTTAGCATTTGGGCAAGAAATTGCTCTTGCCTGGACTACTTGATGAGCTGGACACACAGGACCTGCAGAGAAATGACTGTTGAACTTGCCTAAAGGTGAGATAATTCTTCGGGGTTCCTGCTTCATGAAAGAGTCTGCAAGACATTCTAAAGGATACAGAAGAAAGTGAAAACTGTCAATATAGGTGGAACTGTCTTTGAAATTTCCTGCTTCATGGAAAAGTCTCCTAGATACTATGGGCCTATAGGCTAATGATAGCTGCCTCAATGGTACAGAAGAACTTTGGGTGACTGTCCAGGTAGCGAGATGTCTCTGTCAATTAGAGTGTTGGAAGTTGTTTACAATGTACCTCCTGTTTACTTAAGTAATATTAAATCCTTCTGGATTCTTTGGTGTAGTTGAAGAATAGATAGAAAGTTGATGTAAATATTAAAACTGTAATTCTTGCTTGATACCTGTTTTGTTGTAAGTAATTTTACTATGTTAAAGTTAAACCTTCCTTTTTTATTTAAACAGGAATGGGGAGGTGATATGGGATTCCCTCTGTATGTTGTGAATACCATTGGTTAATAAAGGACTTCTTTGGGCCTATAGAAGAGAAGGCAGAACTTAGTTAGGTGGGGAAAACTAAGCTCAATGCTGAGAGAAAGGAGTTGGAGTCAGAGAGCCTTGTAGCTCCAGGGAGGAGACAGATGCCCAAACCTTACCAGGTAAGCCATTGTCACGTGGTGATACATAGATTAATGGAGATGAGTAAAATTTATATTTAAGAGTTAGTCATTAAGAAGCTAGAGCTAATGGGCCAAGCAGTGATTTAAATAATAAAGTTTCTGTGAGATTATTTCGGGGCTGAGCAGCTGGGAGCCAACAAGTGGTCTTTTCCACAACAAGCTCTCTGAGCTATATTCATTTCCACAATTATGAATTAGATCCTATGATTTTAATTTTGAAAAAAATTGAAATTGTAATATAATTACAATTATTCCTTATTTTTCCTTTTGTACCTTTTGTAAATTCTCTTATAATGCTGCCCTCTCTTCTTCAAATTCTTGGTTCTTTTTTCCATTAATAATTATTATATGCATATATGTAAATACACAGATTTCCTAAGTGTAAACTGCTCAGTGTGTATAATGTTTCTTGTATGTACATTTTCAGGGATGACCACTTGGTACTGAACTATAAATTTGTAAAAAGATAAACAATAAATTTTCTTCTTATAAAAGATTACGTCTCTAGCCCCCAGATTTACTCAGTTGCCTCTAGTTCTTTGTGCTGTGGGTTTCTTGCAGTCTTCTTTTGCATGGTCATTGGGTTTGTGATTGATTGTTTAGCTCACACCTGAGCCGTCATGTTGGTGAGATTTTACAGGGGTTGCCTCTAAAATTACTAAGAGACACCATCTCCTAGCAAACTTCGAGACCCTCTCTGACTCTTACAATATTGCCATCCTCCTTCAGCCATGTTTTCTGAGCCTTAGGTTATCTGAGTCCATCAGGTGGCCTAGGTTTAATGCTCTGTATTTTGATTGGTTGTAGTTTCCTGTAAAGGTCTCCATCTGTTGCAAAGAGATGCTTCCTTGATGAGGGGTAAGACTACACTTATTTGCGTGAATAGGACAAATGTTTATACATTGTCATGGGATTATACATGTTTAATAAGTTAGTATCTATAGATTCTCTATCAATAACTCGGAACTCATTAACACTGAGTTATTAGCTATATTTCTATTACTGGGCTTGGCTTCCCTCTTATTAAGCAAAGTTTAAGTCTAACCATAGGTCTCATGTTTTAAAGTTTACCATACATAGAGGATGAAGTAGAGAAATCTGAACTTCATCTAGTATTGCCTTCCATTCAGTAATCAATAATGTTAACTTCAGTTGGCAATTTTAGAAAAAGGCACTAGTTCTAATATAGTTTCTAGATGTCAGATGAGAGATATACAAATAAATTTGTTTGAGGGTAAAGAAAATTCATGAGTGGTTTTATGTTCTAGATGAGTGATTAGTAAACTCACTTTGATGCTGTCTGTTTATGTCTTATATAAATGTGGAGGACAGACATTGCAAACCATTGACGTCTGCATTTAAAGGATAAAAATATGGAACCTAATCGGCTAATTTCACTAAAAATATAATCTTTTATTAATGGGCATTTTATTAGCTAACAAATTGTAAACTAGACATGCACTTTTCTTAGAATTCCCATGTCACATCAATACAAATGTGTTGGAAGTGGGCAAATTTTGTTTTGATCTCGCTTAAGTATGAAAATGTAGCATATATTAAATTGAATAAGATATCTAGATCATTTAAGATTAGCTTAGAATTGAATATATTCACTCACTTTTTCTCATCAATGTTTATAAAGTTTTAGAAATGTCTTAGTTGTGCTGGTTTGGAGTCATGTATTCCAATCATCATTTGTATCCTAAGAGGCTCATTTATGTATGTAGGAATTGAATCCACATAAATATTTTAAAGAGTCCAATCTTGTAACTAAAATCTGCATTATATACCTTGTTCTAAATTGGCTTTCCATACATTATTCATATATTCACTCCAGCAAATATGTGAGATAGATATTAATAGTCTTTTCACATTAGATGTTAAAACATTGTATCATAATAGTTTTAGGTGACTTTCTCAGTATGAGGTAGATGGGCAACGGCTTGTCATCCTAGAATGCAAGTCTCTTGTAACTTCCACTATATTATGCTGTGTGGTGTTGTAATTTTTTTTTCTTAAAATTTCTGACATGTAGCCAGGCGATGGTGGCACACGCCTTTAATCCCAGCACTCGGGAGGCAGAGGCAAGCGGATCTCTGTGAGTTCGAGACCAGCCTGGTCTACAAGAGCTCTAAAGCTGCAGAGAAACCCTGTCTCGAAAAACCAAAAAAAAAAAAAAAAAAAAATTCTGACATGTTCAGAGCTTGAAAGTCTTGGTTCATGTAAAGCTGATTTATGCTAAACAAGTTACTTAATTTCTTTGGATCTTAGTTTTCTTATCTATTATGTAAAATTGTTATGAATAGTAATATCTTCCTAAAGGACTACCTATATATCTCACAGATTCCCTCACAAAATAAAAATGCAAGTTCTATTCAAGAAAGAAAAAATGGCAATTATAATAACTGATATTATATACTTATTTGTAACTCATATAGGCACATGTTGCTGCGCAAATAGTCAAAAGGTTGTCTAAAACTAACTCACCTGTTTACATATTACCTCTTGACAAACATAGTCTGCCAACATCCTCGAGATGCTAGTGATGAACGAAAGGCCCAAAGAAGTAACACCAGGCTTGTACTAACTTTCCCTTTTCTCCTATGTCATGTGTATAGCAGACATGTAAATACATGTAGCAGACATATAGGAGTAATATAAAGATGAAGAGAAGGGGAGGTTTCTCTGACCATTTGGGGGTCTTAGCCTGTCACTGCCTTCTTTCTGTATTGGAAATACTTTTGGGTTTTATGAAAATATAGGCTTTTGAAGCAATTGGCACTCCCATTTGTCAGTGGATGCAATATACTTTGTAATTGCTGTAAGTCTTAGCAAGTCTACTTGGTATTGGAAGTCCACTATAATGTAGTATTCTTGGGCATTGGGAATGCTGAATGAATAGGAAGTAGTAAGGACATGAGAAAACACATTGCAGGTTTCTTCTCTGTGCAAGTGCTTGCATCATAATCTCGTTCAATAACACTGATGGCATTATACAGAAAATGGAAATTGTTAGTGCAAGAACAGCTGTCCTAAGCTGGAGGCCTTGACCAACAGGGAGGATACAATTTCACAAGGCTAGTCTTGTCTGTCTTGAAGTGTTGGAAGGACATTAAACACATAAATTATCTACAAATGCAATTTCTTCATTCTTAGTTGGCACTTAACAAATGCTAAGCCATTATTGAATAAGCAAGTGTAGGCTTGTATAAAATGACATTAAGTTAGTGAATTTATATTACTGGAGAAACTGAGGTAAAAGAAGAGTTGTGTGAATGATGTAGGTATGAACCAGTCATGAATCCAGACAAAGTATTTGAAGTGGCTTTGAAGGACTGCAAGAGAAGCACAGCCTCTTTTAAGAAGACCTTTTCTAGTAACTCCAGCACTTGGGAGGAGGAGGCAGGATAATCATAATTTTGAAGCCCCCTTTTGCTATATAACAAGGTCAATAGAAGCCTTGATTACAGGAAATCCCATTTTAAAAAGTAAAGCAAAATCAAAGAAGGTATTCTAAAAGCAGTGCAGTGCGGAGTTAGACGGAGCTACGATTTATGCTTTAGTCTAAGTAAAATTGCAACTGTTTCTGTGCATCCTAACGGTTTGTAATAATTGCACATGAGCAAGATTTGTTCTGTGCTACTCATGACATCATTGTGATAATATTTAAAGTTCACTAGTGGCTTAATCAGTGCTCTGTAGAATGAGCTGAAGGAAAGTGAAGGCAATTTAAGATGAATTTACAAAACAGATATCAGTATCTAATTCATTTTTACATGTATTAGATAATAGTGCAGTAATATATAGAGAGAAGCAGTAAGTTGATACCATTTTGTTCTCAGCAGGTTTACACTTGTTGCTGTCCTGTACAGACAACCTTGGTGCCATCCTCCACTTTTTCTGTACAAAGCAATTTAGGAAAAGATGGTACAGTGAGATGTTTATTTGTACACCCCAGATATTATCAACTTTAGGAAAATACAGTCATGAAAACCTGATTTCCTACATTTTTTGATTGACCTTTAACTGTTCTAGTAAGGGAAAGAAAACACTAATGCATGGGAAGATATGATTTGGTTTTCTTATGCTCATTCTGAAAGCTGGAGGATTTTTAGGGTGTTTATTTCCTTACATTCACCTGAGCTCTTGCTTTATTTTAAACACATATCTCTGTTTTCGTATTCTGTGCAAGGAACTTCCATCTGATTTGATTTCTCTCTGGCTTTCACACAATCAGGTAATGTTCTCATTTTCAAATGCTAATGTTCAGCTTTATATAGCAGCTAGTTGAAAACCCGTGACAATTACATTTCTTGTATGGTAAATATTTTAGTATATTTAAAGAGCTTTTATCTTACCGTTAAATAAACCATCTTATCAGATGCAGAAGCACAGTAATTTAAACCCATTTTGCTTCTCTATGTTTCTTATTTTATATTGTTCATGGGCTATTCTGAAGCTCACTCACAATTTCCAACTAAATTTATTAGTGTCCCTAAATATGCTTGAATTCAATGAATAAATAATGCATGTCTTAAATACTTAATATTTTCACACATAGTTTGAAAGTTGTAAGTCTTCACAATGTTTCTCTCATGTGGCAGGAAATGTCTTCTGAAAGAGTGGTTTGAAGGTTTAATTCATCTCTTAGATATCTTCTCCATATCACAACAGCCTGAGGAGAAATGCAGTGGTTATTTAGACTATTAGAAGTTGCTTCATCTTTGCATTTAAATCTTCTTTGTAAAATGTGAGTTAGTAGAAGTTGGATGATCAGCAGTGAATATCTTTTTTTTTTTTTTTTTTTTTTTTTTTTTTTTTCCGAGACAGGGTTTCCCTGTAGTTTCTAGAGCCTGTCCTGGAACTAGCTCTTGTAGACCAGGCTGGCCTCGAACTCAGAGATCCACCTGCCTCTGCCTCCCGAGTGCTGGGATTAAAGGCGTGCGCCACCACCGCCCGGCCAGTGAATATCTTTTAAGCTTTTAAAAAGATTTATTTTATGTGTATATGTGTATATGTGTGTATATGTGTATATGTGTGTATGTTTATATGTGTATATATGTGTATATGTGTGTATGTGTATATGTGTTTATGTGTATATGAGTATATATATATGTATATGTATATATATGTATATATATTAAAATAAGTAAATCTAAAAAAGTATTTAAAGAGAATGGCTGTCTTTGAAGGGTTTGCCAAGATGCTTCAAGCATGTGAGTTTGGCTAAGTAGGAGCCCACTTCTTTCCATGGTGCCAGGAGCCTATGTGTCCCCAACTCTTTTTTTTTGTTGTTGTTTTCTTTTATAATAAGCATTTAATGTATTCCTGGTGTTTGATGTTACACCTTTTTTTTTCTTCTTTTTTTTTCCAGTTTATTTATTTTTTATTAAAAATTGCCATCTCCTCCCCTCCTCCTCCCCCTTCCCTCCCCTCCCCTCCACCCACACCCCCACTTCCCTCCCTCTTGAGGCCAAACAGCCATCAGGGTTCTCTACACTATGTTGAGTCCAAGGTCCTCCCAACTCCCCCCAGGTCCAGGAAGGTGAGCAACCAAACTGACAAGGCTCACACAGAGAACGTTCATGTCGTAGAGACCAAGCCCATCGCCATTGTCCTTGGCTCCTCGGTCAGCCTCCACCATCAGCCACCCTCAGAGAGTCTGATTTGGTCGCATGTTCCATCAGTCCCATTCCAAGTGGACTTGGTGGTCTCCCATTAGTTCTGTCCTGCCGTCTCAGTGGGTGAACGCATCCCTCATGGTTCTGACTTTCTTTCTCATGATCTCTCTCCATCCGCTCCTCATCAGAACTTTGGGAGCTCAGTCCGGTGCTCCAATGTGGGGCTCTGTCTCTATCTCCATCCATCGCCAGGTGAAGGTTAAGGCTCACAGTGAGCCCATCCATGCTGTAGAGTTCACATTCATTGCCGTTGCCCTTGGTTTCTCAGTCCTCCTCCACCGTCAGCCATACACATATACACATATATACACATATACACATATACACACATACACATATATACACGCATACACATATATACACATATATACACATATACACATATATACACGCATACACATATATACATATACACATATATACACATATACACACACAGACAGCAACAGAGAACTTCCACTTGCGTGGAGGAGATGCACACACACCCGTCTCTGAACAATCGAGTCAGTTTCTCCTCCCCACAAAAGCTGTCAACCTTAGATCCTATTCAGCTGTGCTCCAGTTATGCCTTGGCACAAGGCTAGTGAGTACACTCAGCCTAGACTATTTGTGGGTACATGCACAGTAATACAAACTTTGTCCTCTGAGTGAACCTTTAGGGAGAATCCCCTGTTTATCATCTTATGCATAGTTTGGCATTCATCTGATTAAAATCAGATACAATTTGGAAAGGGACAAGTCACTGCGAACAGAGACTTAGATAATCCAATCCTGTCAATCAAAACAGAGAAACATCTGTGTTACACACTAGTAGCCAAATTCCTCCCTGTCTTGAACGTCATAAAAGAAAGCCTTAAACACTAACTGGAGCTTTTGCGTGCTCTTTCACATGTGGGGCCCACTATCAATTTATTCAACCTGTATCGTTTCTTGGTTTTGAATAAATTTTCCTTGTTACTTTTGAAAAAAAAAGATTTATTTTATTATATATTTATTTTTTATTCATACATAAGAATGTTTTGCTTGCACGCATGTCTATGTACCACATATATACCCATGGAGGCCAAAAGAAAGCATGGATTCCCCTGAAACCAGAGTTACGGAATGTTGTGAGCCATCTTGTGGGTTCTTGGCATCACATCCTGATCCTTTTTGAGAATAGTAAGTACATTTAACCACACTTAACCACTGATCCATCTATTCAGCTCAGCAGTGGAAATTTCAAAGGTTGAAAATTTTCATTTGAACTATGCATGTATGTATCAATAAATATATATGGGTAAATATAAATATATGTGAATGATATTGATACACATATGTACAGATGTATATATGCAAATAAATTAAATATGTGCTTTCCAACAAAATAGTCAATACTAAGAAAAAACAATTTTCCTTGAAAGTCAGAGAAAGAGGTTAAACCAGGAACCATCTCTATAAGAATAAAATAAACAGTTCTGTAAGCACATGTGAGATTTTAAATTGACAAATTACTTTGTATCTTAAGGATTGCTTTTAAATTATATTCCTCATGGACATAAAGTTAACAACAAGGAATAAATTTGGGGGTATTAAATTACTTTTCAATTCGTAATTACTTAAGTCAGTTTTACTGATTCATATACTTGTGCCAGTATTCTCTTGAAGTAAAGATAATGAGGATGCTGGTAGACCAGTCATACTTAATTAGGCTTACAGCCCTGATGGCCTATTTGGGAGTTTGCATACTGGAATGTTTGTTTGGCACAAAGAGATATGGTGTACAGCCAAGTCTTTTTCATGCATGTGAAAAGTGCCATCTGTATTCCTGATCTCCATGCAGTCTGTGGCATATTGCTGGGACAGAAAAAGGAACAAGGTTAAATGTTTTTATTTCATATTAAAATAACATTAAGCCAAACAAAAGGTCTAATTATGTGTCGTAACGACATCACTAGAATGATTTATCAAGAATACAAGATACTGCATTTTGAATAAAATGTTTACTTATAAACCTGATTGGAAATGTATGTTGATTTTTGCATCCACCTTGAATTTTAGAAATGTAATCAGTAACTTAAACTCTTGATTATCTCACATTTACTATATTTCTGCATTTCATTGATTTGAATTCTATCTTCCTGGCAAGGCTTAGTATTATCAGGGCAGTGGGAAGGACTTCACTCCAGAACATTGTCATTGTAGCAGACAGAAAGTCAGCAAGCGAAGAGGCAGAAATCTCCTACAGAGTATCTACTCGGATTCTCATATACTTCTCTCCTTCCGCCCATGGATTTGTCCAGATATTTCATTTTATAAAAATTACAAGCATTCTTTTTTTTCTCACCCCACTTTCATCACTTCTTCTCACAAACTCTGAGCTGCTCCCAGCTTTTCATGGGTTAAAACATTAATTAACTATCCATGTTTAGTCTCTTTGAGCTTGATGACTTCAGAGATTTGCTAATTGGGAGGTGATGTTGGAATTTGTAGGGGAGGAGAAGAAAAACTCCCCCATCTTCCATAAAGTTTTGTTGGAATGTGTACCTGTAACAAAAGATAAACAAGAGATCAGGAAAACTAAGCTTAATAATTCATGTAACATATCTATAACACAGGGAATGATTAGTTCTCAAAGACATGACATAGAATTTTAGTGCAGAAAGCAACTTCAGGGAAGAAAAGTAAAATATGAGACAAATTGAGAAGAAGGAAAAGACACCAGTCTCTATGAAATGGAATGAATGAGGGAGACCTAATGCCTAATTAGAAAACCTTTTTAATCTGATGCCAACTTATAAACCAATATGTTAATATTAAAAAACATTTGAAATTATTCTTTGAAGTTTGAATACATTTATACAATGAATCATGATCTTACTAACACCTTATTTATGCTTAATTCCTCTTCACCCACAGAATTCCCCTCCCAAATTAAAGTTCTTTAAAAATATTCTATTTTAACATCCCATTGGGTCTACTTATTGTTTCTTGCATGTACCAAAGTGTTTAGCCATACATTGAGTGTAGGAAATCTGCAAGTGGCCCAAATCCTTTGAAAACAAAGGATTCTTCTTTTAATTGTGTTCCAGAAAATACCAATAGTTCCTCAGCTGGAAGTGAGGCCTCATGAACCATTTTAGAATCCCTGCTGGAATATTGGTTGTTTTAATTTATGTAGGTCTTGTTTGGGTTACCAAAGCTGCTATGTGTTCATAGCAACCAACATATCGTAGCCATAAAACCTCATCCCACATATCTCTTTCCCATTCTCAGGCTGCTACATTTTTATGTCCCTGCTTCCTATCTTTGAAAATATACTCTGTGCATTGAGGAATGTGTTAGATTTACCATTCAGGATTGAACACTGGGACTTATATATATGAGGCATTTTGACTGGTTGTGTCTCTCTAAGAACTCTTTGCTAATCTGAAGCAGTTAAACTGTTGTGTCTGGTAGAAATGAGTAAGAACCACTAAGCCTTTATTTCTTTATTCCAATTTACATCCAGTTTGCAGGCAACTAGCCTGTGGACAAAGAAGATTCTCTCAAGTGTTAATCTTTACTAGCACCAGGTTAGCAATTCTCATTTCAAAGGCCTATTTGGACTAAAATTTGTTTTCACACACTCTCAAGAACTGTCTCTTCAACTCTAATGACTTAACCATGCTGCCATTGTTCTTAATCCTCTCATGGTTCTGACTCACACTATTCTGTTATGGTTACTTCTACAGGATTTTTTTTTTTTTTTTGCTTAGTGGATTTTAAGCTCCCAAGAGCACAATTTGTTTCTTATTTTCTTATAAATTTCCAAAGTGTATTTAAATGAGAAATAGATGGCTAGATGAAATATGAATGACCTAAATTTTCAGTGATGATGTCATTGAGACTACCTTGTTATTCAAGCTAATGACACTTGTTCTGATACACTTAGGTAATTAATTATTTTTTGCCATCTGGCAGAAGAGGTAAGCATCCTGCTAACTGTTTCAAGATGTGAAAACAAATGCATGTAAGTCAAAACAAGGTTAAAATCTTCATTTTTTAAGGGAGTGAGTTCTTTATTTTATTAATATGTATGTTTTGTGTGTGTGTGTGTTTGTGTGTGTGTACATGCATTTACATGCAGTAGGACATATGTAGATGCCAAAAGACAACATTTAAGATTTGTTTATTTCCATTTACCACATGAATTATAGAAATTGAACCCAAGTCATCAGATTTGGTATAAGGAACCCTTATCTGCTCAGGAAACCTGTGAAGAATTCTTGTAATATAGGGTCAGTGAAGAGTGACTGGCAGTAGCAGCTCTCCAAAGGCCAGGATGGCTTACTCATCAATCAACTCTCTTTCCTCTAGGTTCTGAGTAAGGAATGGCCATGTTCTCACTAAGCAAAACTTACTGGACCACAAGTCTCTCAAAAATGGTGAGAAACACAATTCCTAGTTTGCTCTACTGTCTTGGCATAAAATGTATCGCCACAGAATGGGATGGCTCTTTGAAGTTTCCATTGTTACATTTGTCCTTCTACAATATCACCCAACTAAACACCAAAGTGAAAAGTAGCAGACTGTAGGGCAACACATATTGCAGGGTAACAGGGACTGCTCATATTCTGATTCTGAAAACATTACTCCATTTCTACGTCACTACTACAACTAAGTCTTTTGAACACGTGTTACTTGAGTGCCTTCTATGAGATGCACATTTGCTCCTTAGCTGAGACAATATGCTAATCATTTCTATGTGATAGATACAGTTATAAACAAGCATTGTTACACTGTTTATCAACTGCATAGTCTTTGAAAGAGCCTAGGATTTACTAGAAGAGATTTAAAAAAGGGAAAAGAAAAGTTTGGGTTAGTTTTAAAATTCACTACAGTGATCTAGGGACAAAAATTACTCAAGCCCCTCCTGTAATTCATGAGTCAGCCTGACATGAGGAAAATTTCACTAGACCTAAGAAACTGAAACAGAGGCACAGATTAGCAAAAACACTGTTTTGAAATAATACAAATATATACTAGAGAGACTGATAGTTTTAGTTTTATGACTATATAGTTACAGTACAGTGTAGCATTATAAGAAGAAAATCAAATGTTGTATCTCTGATAGGCTTCTGTCACCCCCTTTTAATGTGAATTGTTATAATACGGGGGAGCAGTTTATAAATTTTATTGTTAGTATTTAACTCAACATCTTTGTTCTTTCTCTTAAGCTATATGAATTTAACTCTTGATTTCTTTCGTAATGATGTATCTGTCATACAACAAATGAACACTGAAACACTTCAATAGTGTTTCAATAAAAATGGAATAATGTGCAAGTTTTAATTGTAGAAGGTTCTTGTTTGAAACTCCTTCATTATTTAGTAACATGTACTAAATACCTCTCATTTTCTCTTGTCATTTCCACCATTTTTTTCTGAGATTTTATTGAGTGAAGTGTTAACAACCATTCACACTAATTATTGCTGTTTCTATCACTTGCCAAAATGACCCAAATTCTTAAGCAGAATATCACTACAACAAAGAAAATGAGCAAATTCACTGTTGAAAATATTTGCTCATGGACCTTGATCTTAACATAGAGTAGGGAACCCTGATGGCTCCTGGGCCTGGAGAGGGAGGGAGGGGAGGTATGGGTGGAGGGGAGGGGAGGGAAGGGGGAGGAGGAGGGGAGGGAAGGGGGAGGAGGAGGGGAGGAGATGGAAATTTTTGAATATAAAAAAATAAACCATGAAAAAAATTTAAAAAAAAAAAAAAGAAAACCTGAAACTTCTGATAGATATTATTTTACAGAAAAAGTTTGCCTTGATTTTTATGGGGGATGGGTCATTTTAACATATTTCCCTAGTGGGTCTTTATCAAACATGATAAAAGAATGTGTAGTAACCTACGGTAATCATAATGGATCTCTAAGATCAATGTATCTCAGTAACTCTGGGAGATGGGAGAAGGAAAGGGGAAGTTATTTTGTATGTGCGCTCATATAAACTCTGAATAAAAACATCCGCAAAACAAAACAAAACAAAAAAAGAAAATATTTGCTCATAGACAGTCACAAGCTTTATCAAATTATACATCCCTGCAAATTCTTGTGAAAAAACCAAATGCCGACCAGTATCAGGGAGAACTGAATAACTCATACATCAGTAGGAGATGATAGGATGGACAGATGATCTATAAAAGATTTCAGAGAATTAAATGATCTCAGGGAACAACAGGCTCAAATGATCATTTATTCCAGAAATAAAAAAAAACTAAAATTCAGTTAAAACCTTGTTTGTGAATAGGTATTACGCATGTCAGTATTATGGACAATATGTTTATTTTGAATAACAAATAATTTTAATCTACCCATCTATTCTGTAATAGATAGTTGTGCAATCTCTATATATTTACATGCATGTTAACATACATATCATCAAAGAGTATACAGCAGTAAAAAATAAATGTGTTTTTTATATATGCATCAACTTGGAGGAACATGCAAGGAAGTATTCTGAAAGAAAAGTTTTTCCCTAACAGGTGTACAACACTTGTTTTTTTTTTAATTGAAGATGGTAGGAAATGGCAACATTTCATGAAAGGAACGTTTGTTTTCAGTGGTTTTGTAAGAGGTGGATTATGATCAGTGACCTCCAGGGTGTTATAGTTTTGGTGAGGTCTAGGGACAGTTCTCCTAAGGACACATGAGTACACTTTGGTGAGTGGCACTGTGTGAATTTCATCAGTGTGAATGCTCAATTATGATATTGCCCTATATTTTGCACAATTTTACCAATGAGCAAAATTTAATATAATGTGAATGGGATCTCTCTGTACTTGTACTACTTTAATAAAGAAAGGAAAGAGAGATAGACACTAGAGAGAAGCAAAAGGTTTGAATTCCTGTGATTCCTTAAAAATTGATTTGGGAAATCCTGGACTCTTGTATACTAACATTATTTTGTAAAATTTTAAAATCTGAAGTAATCAATGTACTATTTATAAGTTAATATTCAACATCAAAATATATAATTTAAAATTACCAACAATAGTTATTGTATTTGAAAAAAATCTATAGTCTGAATTTTTTATTGTTTTTGTTTTTTAAGAGTTTCTCTGTCCTGGATGTTCTGCAACTCACTCTGTGGACTAGGCTGGCCTTGAACTCACAGAGATCTGCCTGCCTCTACCTCTGAGGTGCTGGAACTAAAGGCATGTGCTACCATATCCTGCTTAAATTAATTCTTCTATTAAAATAACAATTCTAGGAGTCTGAGCAGCACTTAATAATATTTAATCCATGCATGGATGCACATGTATCAAGCATATACATTTTCTTTTTACTTTGGAAAGCTGTTTTGATAATCATACCCAAGCTGCAGTTTATTTATATTTGATATATTTATTATTTGATAGTTTATAAGTAGCTATTCCTCTTCAGGCCTTTCCATGTATTTTTTTTTTTGAAAATAGATTCTTCTCTTATACAATACATCCTGACCACAGTCACCCCTCCCTCCACTCTTCCCACTCTCACCAACCCCTACCTTTAGTCTTCTCCAGATCCACTCCCTTCCCATTTCACTTTCAGAAAAGGGCAGGCTTCTAAGAGATATAGCCAAAAACTACAAAAGAAAATGCAGATAGTCCAGAGACCTAGGATAGAAGTAAACACGACTGGCCAATAAATACTAGTAATATTAATAATTAAAATAATAACCAACAAAATAATACCAATGATATTCTGCTACACTTATACATCTGTGCCTTGTCTAGCCATCATCAGAGAGGCTTTCTCCAGCAGTAGACGCAAGCTTCTGTAGACCCACTGCAAGACATTAAGAGGAAAGAGAGCAAGATTTTAAATGGATGGTCTTCAACAGGTACCTCTCCTCAGATATAGGGAAACCCAAGGAAAGATTGTAGGAGTCAGAGGGGATGGAGGATACCAGGAACACATGGCCTGGAATAACCTTAGCAGGGTTCATATGAACTTGCAGAGCCTGAAGAGGGAATTCAACTTTCAATTCATTTCCCATAGACTTAAATTTGGGGCTTAAATAATTTTGCACGTCTCTATTTAGGAAACACAATAAATATCAATTCTTTTTTTTTTTTTTTGTTTTGTTTTTCGAGACAGGGTTTCTCTGTGGCTTTTTGGAGCCTGTCCTGGAACTAGCTCTTGTAGACCAGGCTGGCCTCGAACTCACAGAGATCCGCCTGCCTCTGCCTCCCGAGTGCTGGGATTAAAGGCGTGCGCCACCACCGCCCGGCTTAAATATCAATTCTTAATAACTTAATACCATAATGAGATTTGACTTTGGCTCTCGATGGATTCACAGGACACACAGCTGAGTAATTATAAGACTTTAAGATGAAAAGTCATTTACCGCATATGCTCTGGTTTGGGGTGTTTGTTCTGCTTACAACAAGTGATTTATACAACTTTCTACTCTTTGTGAAACATTTAAATGCACCTTCTCCTCTGTAGTTCTGTGTTCAGCTGTGGAGGACTGTTAATTACTATGAAAAGACAAACACAGTGGAACAGCTGCGCTTAAATGGAGCCAGTCCTGTCTCATGCAGACTCAAATGTCTTGTGACCTTTCCCAAGGTTTACCAAGTACAGGTCACATTTACATCTGCCACAACATCAGCACAGCAAATATTCCATCCTGTCTTAGGACGTATAGGATACTTGCCTTTAGCCAACATTTGTCAGGTGAAGACATAAATAAATTTATTTCAGAGAAAGAAATAGTTCAATGACTATCAGCTTTTAAGAATTGACACTTGATCAATGTAAGAAGAACACAGCAGAGATGGTTCAATATTGAATACTTGCTGCTCTTACCTAGAACCCAGATTTCATTCCCAACATCCACATGGTAGCTCAGTACCCCAAATTCTGGGGATATGATGCCCTCTTCTGGCCTCCAGGGCACCTGTCTTCATGTGGCGCACATGTATGGGTGTATGTGCACATGCATGTATACAAACACACACACACACACACTGCAATAAATAAACAAATACAAAGAAGAGAAGCTTAAATTTCGGAGATCATCTCCTTTTAACTGAGTTGAAAATGTTGCCATTAGAGCTGTGATAATGAATTCAAGAAAGTTTGTCAGGCTTTGCAAAGTAACGCGAGGCTTAGAAAAATGATCTTACTAAAAACTATTGAGAGCGCACTACAACCAATGTATCTGCTCCACAACTCTTGGATTTTCTTCTTCAAAATCCTTTATCGGTGCCGGGTAGTGGTAGCACACGCCTTTAATCCCAGCACTCGGGAGGCAGAAGTAGGTGGTTTTTTGTGAGTTTGAGGCCAGCCTGGTCTACAAGAGCTAGTTCCAGGACAGGCACCAAAGCTACAGAGAAACCTGTCTCAAAAATACTCCCTCCCCCCCCCCCCCAAAAAAAATCTTTTATCAGTGAGGACTCTCCTGTATGTAAGTAATGAAATCTCATTAAGTGTGGTGGGAAAGAGCACACTGGACAGTTTTGAAAGGAAAAGATATCTACTGATTTTGTAGAGTTGAAACAATTGAATCTGAATGTTTCATCAAGATAGCTGTAAATCTAGATTTCTCTTCTCAGATCTCAGCTCTACTTACTCTGTATTGGCTTAATTCTTAGGGAAGCTTTCTTTGTGTGTGGTTGAACACCTTGGACTGTTGTTGGCTTATGTCCTTTGCACAGCTAACAGTATCAGGAAATGACACAGACTGCTGTGTGTAGTTAATCCTGGACTATAGCTGTGAGCAAGTGTGTGGAGTCAACTGATTGACTGGTCAAGAAATATGGTTTCCTATCCCTCACCTTCCACATCTCTAGTGTCCTCTATTCCATTGCAAGCATCTACAACACTAATTGTCATTTTCCAAGAATGAGTGAGATGTCTGTAGCAGTTGTTCTTTCTGTGAATGAGTGAGATGTCTGTAGTCATTGTCATTTCCATGAATGAGTGAGATGTTTGTAGTAGTTGTCCCTTCCACTTGGCTTGGTTCATTCACCACAATGGTCTCAATTCCATTAATGCTGCTGCAAACACCAGAATTTTATTCAATTTCTTTTCTTTTGTTTGTCCATTCAAAAATTTACACTTCCTCCCCTCCTTCTATTCCCCTCCCGCTCCTCCACTCACTCTCCTCCTTCCCCCTTCCTCCTTAAGAGAAGGCAGGGAACCCTGCCTTGTGGGAAGTCCAACTCCCCCCATCCAGGCCTAGGAAGCTTTGCATCCAAATAGACTAGGGTTCCAAAAAGCCAGTACATGCAGTAGAAACAAGTCCCAGTGCCTTTATCAATGGCTTCTCAGTCAGCCCCCATTTTCAGCCACGTTCAGAGAGTCTGGTTTGATTGCATTCTCATTCAGTCCCAGTCCAGCTAGATTTGGTGAGCTCCCATTGGAACAGGTACACTGTCTCAGTTGGTGGACCAACCCCTCGCGGTCCAGACTTCCTTGCTCATCTTCTCCCTCCTTCTGCTCTTCAACTGGACCTTGGGGGGCTGAGTCTGTTGCTCTGATGAAGGACTTCGTCTCTATCTCCATCCGTCGCTGGACGGAGACTCTATGGTGATATTCGAGATAATCATCAGTGTGATAGTGGGGCAAGGCCAGTTCAGGCACCCTCTACTCTGCTGCCCAAGGACCTAGCTGGGGATGTCCCTGTGGACACCTGGGATCCCCTCTAGAGCCAAGTCTCTTGCCAACCCTAAAGTGGCTCCCTTAATGTAAATATCATCTTCCCTGCTCCTATATCTGTCCTTCCTCCATCTCCACCCTCCCACTCCCCCCAGCACTCTCCAGTCTTTCCCTTTTATTCAATTTCTGTGTAAACTTATTCCACTGTGTAAATATATCTTTTTTAAAAATCCACTTGCCTACTGAAGGCCCTTTGAGCAGTTGTAAATTCTGTTGTAATAATCATGGTGTTACCTGGATCATGTAAGGTCAGTTTCCAGTGCTCTTTGGGTACATACCCAGTAGTCAGTTTACTGAAATATATAGGAGTTCTACGTAAAAGTTTTATTTTATGGATCTTCAAACTTTTTCCATAATTTCTGAAATTTGTTCCTTATACAATACAATTCTCATTTTTTTCTGTATTCTTGCCAGCAGTTTGTAGGTTTCCAAAGATAGATATTCGATCAGAGATAAGTGGATGTTTCAGTCCTGTTTTCACGTACACTTCTTTTAGGATTAACCAACTCCAGCATTTAAAAAATTTATTTGTTGGTTAATTATGAGAGGTTCCTATGAAATAGTGTTTTAGCCTATTTTTTAATTGGAGATTAGTCATCTTCATCTTTGGCATTTCTTTATATATTCTGAAAATTCGTCTCTTAGAGCTGAAATCAACAATATGTTTAAAATATAAATAATCACAATTCTTCTTAAAATTTTCAAAACTAAAATAGAAAAAGATGTTAAGGCTCTTTACAAGCTTTTGCTAAGACCAAAAAAAGAGATAGAAAGACACAAACAAAGCTAAACTACTGTCATGTATGACCAGTGAACACTGAGATGAAAATTCTCAATGTGTATTCTTAGTAAGTACAGGGTACATTGTTGAGTCCACAACACTGATATTTCAAAAACTAGCATCTCAGAAAGATTATTAGCTATGGTCAATTGATTGACTACATATTGCATAAAAATATGTTTAGATGTGCCCAGTGTTTCCAAGTACATGTATTTACCATTGCAGTTCTTTAGTAGCTCAGACACCTGCAATTTCTCATTTTTAAAAGAGATTTATTTATTGATTTATTTACGTATACAGTGTTCTGCCTGCGTATATGCTTGCATGTCAGAAGAGGGCACCAGATCTCATTACTGATGGTTGTTGACCCCCATGTGGTTGCTGGGAATTGAACTCAGGACCAGCCAAATACTGGTAAAGAAGGGTAGTGAGTGAGAAACTTGTATGTTAAGATGAAGGAAGTCAAACAAATGTGCTAAAATTAGCAGAAAAAGTTTCTTGTACTTTTAAAGTGGTCCATTGTTCAAAACATGGCACTAACATTTGCCTGACTTTGAAATGACTTTTATTGGAAAACCTAGAGGTAATTGATCTATTTATCTCCTTTATGGGTAAAATGCTTAAATGTATATATGGATTGAGTAGATCTCTCTGGACTATTATGTATCTGAAGAAAAAATACTTCAAATGGAAAATCTTTAAACACAAATAATTTAATTCAAGCACCATGGATTTATCATCAGGCATGTTTTTTCTTATAATTTAATTAATTTCCTATTGATGAGATGCTTCAGTTGTATGAGTGCTAAAACCATTATTTTTTCTCTGAAAATAGGTGATTTAGTAACCTAATGATTTTCATATGTGCATTTTTTTCTTCCTAAATTTTAGCTGGGTGGAGTACAGTTGCACAGTATGTGGGGTTCACAGGTAATAGTGGTACCTTGAATAGTTTCTCAACTCCTGTGATTTATGAATCTGGTTTTTGTGTTTTGTCTATACTTTGTTCTCAATAAAATGTCTAGAATACATAGTGCTTTCCTTGTCTGTGCCAGAGGGGATGTGGATGGGTTTTAGTCTCAACTCCTGCTGAAGCAGACAGATAAATAGGAGAGTAGTGTGAGGGATAGATAAATACAGAAAATACAATATCTTTTAAAATACAAAAGTGCTTTCCAAAATTTCTCTTTGGGTTTCTGTGATATTCTAGAAATCTCCATTAATAATGTTTGAGTTGTTTTATTAATTCTTAAGAGATCTCGTCTTTTTCTACTTCCCATGTAGATTAGATCTATGTATGCCTCTCTTAGGGTCCTCATTGTTGTCTAAGTTCTCTAGGATTGTGATTTGTGGGCTAGTTTTCTTTGCTTTATATTTATTTCTTATGGACTCATCATGGCAACAGGATGTATATTTCTGCATTCCACTGAATTGCACAACTGCTCTGTGTGGGCACATAACACCCACTTTTGTGAATGATCACATATTTACACATACTCTTTCTTAATCCTTCAATTGACTGTCCTCTTCTGTAAATAACATTTCATCTTGAACTCAGGCTAAATGCTATGTTTTACTTGTACCTTTGCCTTAAGTGGTCTCCATAAATTTATTTCCATGATATTTCTAAGTTAATAATAATACTTTAGCCTATTTTCTTTTACTTTGCACAGAACTATCCAACTTCTTGTTCAAAGAAAAACATACGCAGGGGTATTCATTACTCCACCAAAATAGATATGATATTTTAGTACCCATAATTCTCCATCTGTATGCCAGATGCTTGCAGACACGTGGCACGGCTCATATTTTAAACAAACAAATGTGAAATGCTCAAGATGGGTAAAGGGCAGTGTTAATGCTCTCCACATGTGCCACCATTATTTGGTGCTATATTAATCTTTGTTGAAATCTTAAATATCATTTGAAAAATGAATGCTGCAATTGTGAAGAACAGAGATGGAAAATGAACTAGCATATTTAGCTGCTCACTGGTAGCCTCATATATAACAACTTAGAAAACCCCTTCAAGGCAAAAACCAGGAACCTGAATTGAGTTCCTATGGAACACAAATGCAAAAGGTCATTTGGTGTGGGAGGTGAACTGTGGATACATTTTTGTGTTCACTATTACTTTCTTCATCTCTGTGAGATGTTAATTTTTATTGTAATTTACTGGAAGATCATTGGTTATATAAAATAAAGGTTTTTCAATAAATTCAATGACGTATAAAAATAAAATCTGAGGTCAGATATATGCACATCTAAGTAGATGGCACTTAAAATCTTTATGAGTAGACTCATTGTGTATTTCTTATCTTGTCATTCTATTCTATCTGAATGTGTACCATCTCTAATCTTCTTGCTGCTGTGTGCACTGAGTATCAGGCAGATTTGTAGAGAGAGGTTGCTTTATCTCACCTGGAGAGTTCAGGCATTTGTTAAATGTTCATTTGGTTGATTTTCTTCTTATTATTATATTAAATGAATCCTGTTTAAATAAAAATTACATGTATTTTATGACCCATTAGTTTATTTTCTATAGACTCCTGCTTGGTTATCTGCTTCTTCTAAGTATATAAATATATTATTTTCTTGATTTGATTCCTGTTTCACTGAAGCTTTAGTAGATTCACGCCATCTTGAGCCATACTCTCAGTATCCTACTTTCGGCATCAAGAGGCAATATTTAATGCTTAACACATTCTCACTTCTTTTCCTTCATAAAATTTTTGTTCAATACACAAAATGCAATGCAATTATTTTTTTCTTTCTCTGTGTTTAACATTCCTGAGTCAAAAATGTGAAAATGGGTATCTGTCATCTTTTTGTATCTTTAAAAGTAAAATTATCTGGTTTTAATGATTATGACTTAAAAACAAAAACAAACATATAAAAATAATTTTAAAATATTTTAAAAAAAGAAAGTGGAGACTGAAATTCACTTTCCAAGAAACAGAGCTCATGGGTTTTGTTCTTTGGTTTTTGTAGGTTTGTCTTCTTAGACAAGACTGAGCCAGGCAAACATTAAAGTTCAAAGTAGAGAATTTAAAGACAGGTGGAAAATTGAAATTTTCCTCTCTTGTACACATATATATATATATATATATATATATATATATATATATGCTATACATATATATATGCTATACATATATATTTACACACGCCCTCTCTCTCTCTCTCTCTCTCTCTCTCTCTCTTTCTCTCTCTCTCTCTTTCTCTCTCTCTCTCTCTCTCACACACACACACACACATATATACACATATATACGTATGTATATATGTGTATAATAAGTGATATATATATATATATATATATATACATATATATATATATATATATCTTTGGTTAGTGTTATCCCAAGATATTTTTTTGTGATTTGTGGCCATTGTAAGTGGTGATGTTTCTCTGATTTCTTTCTCACCACCTTTACCATTTGTACATAGGAGGGTTACTGATTTTTTTTTTAGCTGATCTTGTGTTCTGCCACTTACCTGATACTGTTTATCAGCTTTAGGAATTCTGTCATCAATTTTTTTGGGTAACTTATGTATACTATCATATCATCTGCAAATAGCAAAATTTGACTTCGTCTTTTCCAATTTGTATCCCTTTGATCTTCTTTAGAATGGAGGGTATAAGGGGAATGGGGAAGGGAAGGGAGGAGGAGAACGTGAGGGAATGTGATAATTAAGGGGGAAAGACAGTGAGGGAGAGAAAGAAAAGAGATATCTTGATTGAGGGAGCCACTAAAGGGCTATAGAGAAACATAGCACTAGAAATCCTCAAGGATGACCCTGCTAGCAATCTAAGCAACAGTGGAGAGGACACCTAAATTGGCCTTTCCCTGTAATCAGACTGATGACTACCTTAATTGTCATCATAGAACCTTCAACCAGCAACTGATGGAAACAGATACAGAGATCTACAGTGCAGTACTGGATTGAGCTACCTAAGATCAGCCCAAGATAGGGAGAGTGATAATATATGCAAGACCAGCCCAAGATAGGGAAGAGTGATAATATGAGCAAAGGGGTCAAACCATGATGGTGATACCAACAGAAACAGCTGACCTGAGCTAGTGAGTGCTCATGGACTCTGAACTGATAGTGGGCAAACTCTATAGGACCAAACTAAATCCACTGAATGTGGGGGTCAGTTGTGAGGTTTGGACAGTCTATAGAGGCACTAGCAGTGGAACCAGAATTTATTCCTAGTGCTTAATCTGGCATCTAGGAGCACATTCTTTTTGAAGGGATACCTTGCTCAGTCTAGATTCAGTGGAGGGGGAGAGACTTGGTTTTGCCTAGAAGTGAAGTGTCAGAGACATTGTTGACTCCCCATGGAAAGCCTTACCCTTTCTGAGGATGAAAAGGTAGGGTGGGGAGAAAGTGGAGAAAGCAGAAGGGGAGAGAGTGGCAGCAGGGATATCTATGTAAAATGAGAAAAGATTGTATTAAAAATTTCTAAGAAAAATGGTAAAAAGAAAACACAGAAGAATTATGAATTTCTGTCTAAAGTATTGATAAGATGCTTTGGTATTTTACATGACAAATATTTTCTTTAGCATTCTATAACACAGCCAGAAGGAATACATTAAAATGTAGATAAACAGAGCAATTGTGAAAAGTTGCTTGAACATAGTTTACTACATTTTATGCATTGATTAAATATGTTCCTTTGGAATAATATTCCTCTGCAAAGTTTTGTTTTTCACTTCTAGAGAATAACAAACATATACAATAAAACATGATCCTCTCCACTTCTCATTCTTCTCCAACTTCCACCACAATCTCCTCCAACATTATCCCCTGCCAAGCTAATGACTTCGTGTTTGCTTTGTTTGATAGCCTACTAAGTCCAATTAAGATCAGCTATATGTGTATGGATGAAAAGCCAGTTACTGAAGCATAGGAAGTCTACCAGTGACCAAACTTCAAGAAAGAATGATTTTCCTCCCACCGCAGCTCTCTACTACTAACATACCCTCCTTATCAGGTGGGGCCTGGAGAGAACCTTCCCTATCTATACTGGATCTTTGGATGGCGTGGTCAGTGTAGGTCTTATGTAATTAAGGAAAGCTGCTATTGGTTCATTGTTATGATAGTCAAGTCACATCAATGAAACAGCATTTCATTGGATTCTGCTGCATCTTCCTGCTCCTAAATTCTTTCTGCCTCCAATTCCAAAATGTATTTTTAATGTATGTAGCTAGCATTCTAAAGTACAGTGTTAGGTCTTAGAGAAGGTGACATCATCATTGATTATAACTAACAACTAAAAATGACTCATAGAATGCCAAGTATAGTAGCGCATTTCCTGCAATCTCAGGATGTAGAAATTGTACATAATGTCATTCTGACCTACGTAACAAGCCACCCAAGGCACTGAAACAAACAATAACTCAGATAGAACCCACTCAACATAGACAATACATGCAACTCATGCTTTTAAATTTACCTGGTTGTATTCTTCATGAGGATGGATATAGTACATATTATTCTGTTTGTTATTGTGCCTAGGAGGATACCACAAAAACTTAACCTTGCTTTTGTTTCTTAGTGGAGAAAAGTGATAATTATGGAATCATGATATTAGAAACATCTTCTCAATTCCAGAATCATCAGAAGTTGTGGTTCATGTCTTCCCTTCCTCCTAACCAATGTTGCACACTTAGCTCTGCAGCTTTTAAAAGTTGTACAATAAATGTTTTATTTTTATAGGAAACTCAAGTGGAGTATTTTATCATGATACTTAAGTTGAAAAATAGAAATTAAGAATCCTGTTATCTTTGTCCTTTTAGTATCTTTGAAACTCCTCACAATAGTAAACTGTCAATGCTTCCTTTGGAAACTTTTATTAGCTCAAGTTATAACATTAAAGCTTGTTAAATCAAATAATAAAGGTTGAAGATCAAATATAAATTTTGAAAGAGTTAACAGAAAATTAAAGTACTTTTTCCTTACTGAGATATTTGGATTATGTTATCCTTCTTTCCAATGGTTGATTCCAATAGGTTGGTCATATTAATTTTCTAGGTTCATAGAATGGTATCTGGCTAATAGCGACACAGAGATGCTTGTGGAATGGGTAGAAACTTCTGAGACTTCCCTCAAATCTTCAGATCTAGGAAGAGTCTTCTGTTTATTTCCAAAGTATAAGGTTGACAGAAGTGTGTAAGCCAGTTCACATTCTTATCCCTGAAGTCAGAAAGATTGTAAACAGCATGTACCTATGTTCTAGTCTGTTACCAGTGTTTGCTCAATAGCCAAGAGCACACAAAAATTCCATCTTTAAGGAAACATGGAGTTAATAGAGTTATTCCCAAGGAGAAGATGAACTACCATCTCCCAGAAGTAGAAAATGAATTGAAGACATCTGAATGTCATTATTTTCTAGTATCTTTGTGAACTTCTAAATATCTCAAACATTCAAGTCTTCCTATTCTTCTACTATTTTTAAAATCATTTTTTAAGTCAACAGAAATACCGTTGAAATGGATGGAAAGTAAGTGTCTCTCAGTCGTATAGCTGATACTCAACGGTGGGAATAAGCTTTAGTTTAAATCTTAATACATATGGGTTCAAATGGGTATTTTTTAATTCATCACTGTGGATCATCTATTTTAATGTTATTTAAATGTTAAACTGAGGACTAAAACTATATCATTAGAAAGCAATTAAATTTGTTCTATGAACAAAATTAGTGTAAAAGTCATGCATTTAATTTCTCCACAAAACTCCCAGTGTGAATGGAAATATATGTTTTCCATAACTTTTTATCAACTCTTTTCATAATTGTAATTTCCTAAACTCTGATTTCCACCAGGAAAATTATGCTGTTCTCTTTGGAACACTTTAGATGTGAATGCTATTTTGTTGTTGTTTCTGAGCCTGTACTTGTTATAAGGATGACAAATTCATACTCTTCTCGCCAAAGAGTCATACTTTAAATTACTATTCACACATTTTAATGATGTTCTGTATTGTTCTTAATGAAGGTCAGACCTGTGAGATAATACACTATTATTGGCTGAATTCTAGCTATTTTGTATGCGTTATACATTTGACAAGAATACAGCTTCTGAAAAAAAAAACATTCATTTACATAGAAAATGTTTTGCTCTGAGCAAACCAAAGCATGCCGGTGTCCAAATATAGAAAGGTGTTGCTGGATTCATAGTTTTATTTGATAAAAAAGACATATTTTTATATTCTTTGATGCTCAAAGGATGAATTCAAAAGGCCACTTTCTGTTTATTTTATTTCCCTTCTCTTTTCACTTGATCTTTTGTTCCTTTGTTTCATTTATGTGTATAAATATTTAGTAATGTTTAGTTATTGAACTGATTACTCTCTTAGCAAGGACACCATACCTGGCATTCTGTAGAATGCACTTGTAGTGCTTCCCATGGAAGCCTTGCAGAACCATCACAGAGAGCTTTGACATGCATTAATTGGGAAGTAACAGAGTGCTCCCATTTTTGTTTTTAAATAAAAAAAATTAGGCTAACTAAAAACATACTGCACTAAGAGAACCATCCCATGGACTCATTATATGAGTCTGGATACATATTTTCCACTCCAGAGCGAATGGATAAGGAGGGGGCCTATTTTGGTTGTTAGACCAGTTCAAAATAAAGTCATGTGAGATTAAGTACAGAGTTTTCAGACTCGTTTTCTTTCTTTGATTTCCTGTCACTTCTGGAACCACATGACGGAAGATGCTTTGGATTATACTTCACTCTTTTTCCTAAGTCCTTGAGGAAAGGGGTGTTTTTAGGCTTTTAGATTGTACACAGAAGAAATCTTACAACTGAATGATTTTCCTATAAATGTAATCAATTCAAAGAGTAAATCTGTAAAAGCAACATTAAAATCCTTCAAAGTTAAAATTGATATGAATGATTGATTTAGTTTTCTTTTCTTGTTATTTAAACCTTGGGAAATAGCCTAAGACAGGATAGAATTTCACAATGAATTCCCTTTGAGTAGGTGTAGGCTCCTGAGGCTCTTCTGAAGTTTGGTTCAATACTAATAGATCTTTCTCACAGCTCCTTAAATGCGTTGTTTATTTGACTCGTTTTGATTCTCAAAACTGAACTTGATTTACTCTGCTGTCAAAGCTCATAGAAAGAACAGACGGATTCCTCTAACTTCTATTCATAATGTCCAAGTGAAACTAAGTAATCATTTCCTACCTGATCCATGATCACTGCTATCGATTTTCTTTTTACATCTTTAAAAGGATTTTTAAAAAGCTTAATGGGAAAATGTACCCAAAAGGTATATTGATGGTTTAGGGGGAACCAACCTTTAGAAAAATAGCTTCAATCTCTATTCAGTTCCTAAGTATACATGTCTGCATCTATGGGAGACACGGCCATCATTACTGCAGTTTACCCAGGTGTTACTACTAAATCAGAAGTGTTTCTCAGTTTGGTGTGATAATGCATGCCTGGATTTCATCACTCAAGAGGCTTACGTCTGCGAAGCCAATCTCAACTACACAGACAGACGTGATGTCTAGGAAAACTAAACCTAAGTATATTTTCTTAAAAATTATAAATGGAATAAATGACACATTTGTTCTTTTGGTAAATTAAAAACAGATTTTATATTATTTATTCATTTAGTGTGTGTGTGTGTGTGTGTGTGTGTGTGTGTGTGTGTGTGTGTGTATGCATCCTGCACCACAGTACCTTTGTGGAAGTTAGCAACAACTTGATGTCAGGTCTCTTTCTCTAAGTGAGTCCTAGGGATGAATTTGGGTTGTCAGGTTTTGCAGAAAGCACGATTACCTGCTGTGTGGTCTCATCAGTCCTTAGTTTGGTGAAGTGTTATATAGTCCTTAATTAGAACATGTTGAATTATATTTTGAAAAAAGAGGTGAATTATAAAACAATTAAGGTGAGAAGGAGGAGGGAGAGGGAGAGAGAGGGACAAAGAGACCACAGAGGGGCGGCATATTAGGTACTTGCTTTTTCACTTCTTTTGCTTTAGACCTGAGAGACATCAGTGTTGAGCAAGGAAGAGCACAAAGACAGAACCAAGGAAAGAGAAATTTGAAATATCTTTCCTTTGTGGTTTTGGGATAGTCTTGAAAGTATTAATGAGTGATATTCAGTCACCAGCTAAACTGTGGGCCTAGTAAACACAATAAAGGAAATTAAAACATAACACAGATGATCGTTGAAGTATTCAAGGGCAAATTAATGTTTCTTAAAATATGAATGTGGGAAATGTGGCACCATGTGATACTGAGAATGTTGAGACTGTTTTCATCTTAACGTGCTCAATACTTCCTCCAATGGGAGAGATCAAACATCAGACTTGCTTATTGCCATTTATCACAGGAAAGCCACACCTGTGGGCATACATCCCCATCAATGGCAGTACAATGTGGATGCTTATGTTACTTTCTCTAGGAATCAATTCAGAACACATTCTGCTATTCCGACATGTAACAGACACACATAAAGGATAACTCTTTTATTGTTTTTATCCCTGATGTCAAATTTTTAAAATATATACGACTGTTTTTAAAATCTATTCACTCTAAATAGATAGTAAATTTAAGGGTCTGTTGAAATAGAAAAAAAAGAAAAGAAAAGAAATCTATATCCAAACGAGGTAGAAATCACCTCTGAAAGTTTAATGGCTTCATTTAAATCTTGCCAAATCTATCATCTGGACACTGAATTACCAGGTGCATGCGAAGGGTGTTATTGACCTATTCATCTAGCTGCTTTCTCTCCTGCAATTCAAACTACAAACAACGTGATTCTGATTGCGCTTCTGTGTGCAGCTGTACTGAGATTGATTACTGCAACTCTTGTGCCCAGCATCATCGCCACTGGCAGGCCTGGAGGTGAGATCCTTTCCAGCGCTTTGCAACTCTCTGACAGAATCTATCTCCCAGTTTTATGTTGAAAACCCTCTTCCCACGGTTGCTTATTTCATCTTGCTGCTGAATATTTTATTTTAAAAAGAACAGTAGTGTGGGGATGCTTTTCGTCTCGGCTGGTCAAGTGTTCTCTGGCTGTTCATTTTACAGTGCAGTGGGCAGTAATGCACTTGCTGGCAATAAAGAGAAGTGATTCCCTTACCTCTATGTCATCACTCCTGTTTATGGCTAAGAATAGTGAAGGATCACAGTCTCTCACATTCTGTTTTATTAATGATTTCATCTTATAAACACATGTATTTGTAAGTGGAGGGTATTAAATATGTATGTACAAGGATATAGGACTATACCTTTAAAACTAAAGTAGTAATGCTCAAAAATACATTTTATCTTTAAGAGAAAAAACAGCGCTAACTAGATCTTACTAAGATATATCCTGATAGTCTTCTGCCTTTCATTGCTTTGCAATTGAAATAAATAGAAGTCATATAAATTGTTTAGAGCGTTTGCTTAAACTATGTTCTCTGGATTTCATTCCTGTCTCAGAAATGTATTTGGCATATGATGGTGAGATGCTTATTTTCAATTTCTTTATTTTAATACTGAAAAACTATGGATCCTGTAAGACCAGAATGAATACTAAATTATTGACTGAAGTAATTTAACATTGTCTCTATTACCTGTTAAATATTAAGTAAATATTAGATACTGTATTTGGGGTATTGATAAGCTGCCACAATATAAATGGTGATTACATAAAAATAATTGTATTGTTTCAGGTTCTCAAAAGAAAGTTCTACCCAGGAATATATCAAATATAATTGTTTGTTCATTTTGCTTTACTTATGTAATGCTTAGTTATATAATAGATGATATATATCATCTATCTACCATCTCTATCTTTCATCTATCTATCTACATCTATCTATCTATCTATCTATCTATCTATCTATCTATCTATCTATCTATCTATCATCCATCATCTATCTATCTATCTATCTATCATCTATCTATTTATCTATCATCTATCTATCTATCATCTATCTATCATCTATCTATCTATCATCTATCTATCTATCTATCTATCTATCTATCTATCTATCTATCTATCTATCTATCTGTCATCTATTGAATTATCATCTACCCATGTCTATTTTTGTTGACTGACTACAAGAATGAATGAGGGATTGTCGCCACATGTAGTAGATCATTGATAGTTTCAGGAAAGTTCTGGATTCTAGTTTTATGGAGACTCTTTTATATCTTCAAGTATGAACTTGCATATTTTTAGAGGAACTCTAGATGGAAACAAACCCAAAAAACCCCCAAAACTTTGAGGACTTAAACAAACAAACAAACTATTCACTAGAGATATACATAGAGGAATAATGACAAAAGAAGTGATATTTTTTATTTTATTTTGGCTCCAAAGCTTGCAAACCTAGCTTTGCAGAAACAGGTAACAATCCCTTGCCATCATCAAGCACACAGCATCTCAAAGGTGCCATTCAGCACTTGTGATTGTTTCCAGCTGGAGTTGAATCTATGTGATCAAAAGGTCTCTCTGCACTTGTTATCCTAACTGCTTGGTCAAATAAGTCCTTGGGGAGACTCAATCTATGAGTGAGAAATATTTTCATGGTCTGACTCCACCGTATGAGGTCTGTTCTTTTTCTTCCCTTGTCTTCAGTTGTTCAGCTGCCCACCTTCAGAGTCTGGATCACACTGCCCTGCCAGTCACCAAAGTTCCCCAGTCAGATGAGCATCTCCAGCTCTGTCCATAGCAAGAGGAATGGGGCATTCAAGTGTATGCACTTTGGAAAGCTCTGTGCACAAGAGTAATTCTCCTCACCACTGCCCTCTGTCTCACTAAAGCCATTTGAGAATGAGGTTTCACATCCAGAACCATGCACTTTTTTTGGGGGGGGAGGATATGTACCACTACTATTTTTAATGAGATATGAATATTTTTTCTTTGCTCAGGTTACTGGTTTTGAGTATTTCTCATGAAGTCATGTGTTGGTTAAGGAAGACAACGAAACTGAAGGAAGAATCATGGGCACTTGAGTTACTTGAGTTCTATATTTTTCTCTGCTCCCCACCCTGCCTTTCCCTTCCCCTCAACCCTCTCCCAAGGTCCCCATGCTCCCAGTTTACTCAGGAGATCTTGTCTTTTTCTACTACCAATGTAGAATAGATCTATGTATGTCTCTCTTAGTGTCTGCATTGTTGTCTAGGTTCTCTGGGATTGTGTTTTGTGCACTGGGGTTTTTATTTTTTTGCTTTTTGTTTAAAAACCACTTATGAGTGAGTACATGTGATAATTGTCTTTCTGTATCTGGGTTCCCTCACTCAAAATGATGTTTTTAAACATGATCTCACATCTTATTTGAAGACAGATGCAATTCATGTATTAAACTTTGGACCTGAGCATAAATTATAAATGGTGATTTGATGTTTCAGGGAGTTAAGGTCAAACACTTGGTCTCTGTTGAGTGCTGAGTCTTCAAGGGAACATTCATATCACTCTTGCTAATGCCCAGGGAACATGGTAAAACTGGGAAGAAAGGGTATAAAGGCCGAAGATAGGTAGAAGGTTTGGCATTGCTCTTTGGTGGGCCCGACAGCCATTATAATTCTCTGCTCACAGCATCTGTTTTTGCCTGCACTGGGCTTGTACCATACTTGGCCCGTGAATAATCACAGATTGAGGAGGACCTCAGGAGAACTTCTCCTTCCATGCTAGATTACTGGTTACTGAAGGATTCTGGGGGGAAGGCAGTTATTTTCTTCAGTTGTATACTTCATGATGCTCTAAAGCAGGAAATGCTTGATATTCCTAAAACCATGTTCATGTATGCAGCTGTTGCTAAACTCTGTGGGTCATAAAACAAAACAAAAAGGCAATAATTTAGGACAGGCACTTGAAAGGAAGAGGCTTGACAAAGGTAGCAGGAACATGAGAGGGTGGAAGTGAGAGTAATCAGATGATATTTCTGTAGGTGTATGAACTGTCACATGATAAAGTATCATTTATAAAAGCCTGAAACGGCCCAATCCTATAGCCATACTGATGAATCTTGCATATCACCATAGAACCTTCATCTGGCGATGGATGGAGATAGAGACAGAGCCCCATATTGGAGCACAGGACTGAGCTCCCAAGTTCCAAATGAGGAGCAGAAGGAGGGAGAACATGAGCAAGGAAGTCAGGACCACGAGGGGTGCGCCCATCCACTGAGATGCTGGGGCTGATCTAATGGGAGCTCACCAAGGCCAACTGTACTGAGACTGTAAAAGCATTGGATAAAACCAGACTCCTTGAACATGGCGGACAATGAGGGCTGCTGAGAAGCCAAGGACTATGGCACTGGGTTTTGATGCTACTGCATGTACTGGCTTTGGAGGGGCCTAGTCTGTTTGGATGCTCACCTTCCTAGACCTGGATGGAGAGGGGAGGACCGTGGACTTCCCACAGGGCAGGGAACCCTGACTGCTCTTCAGACTGGAGAGGGAGGGGAAGGGGAATGGGGAGTGTGGGGGGAGGGGGAGGGAAATGGGAGGTGGGGAGGAGGCAGAAATTTTTAATAAAAAAATTAAAAAATGTAAAAAAATGTAAAAAAAAGTGAAACTAATATTTGGTAAAAAGATGGAACTGTCTTTTAGGGTTTATGCTGTATGTTCAGTGGTATAGCTCGACGCTGAATGAAATCTGTGCTGTGATTCACCTATCAAGGTCTGCCATGCACACGTGCATTTTGAGCACAATGTCATCTATTTCCAGAAGTCAAGTTAGAGAGCACCTTTTGGTGATGTGATTTTTAGTTCTAGAATGACGGTGTTTTATGTGTTTCCCACTAAAAAAAAAAAAAAAAAAAAAAAAAAAAATATAGCTCGTTGGCTTTTGTAACACCTTATTATGTGTTACCCTCTCGGTACAGTTCGCGAGCCACTGTACCTTACACGAGTCGGACAAGGGCCTGGAGATTGAAAGAACACACAAAGAGACCTGGGTCATTCGAAAGGAGATCAGCCAAATGCCCTTTATTTAACCTTGGGGAAAATCTTATATATCCCACTGCTATCCAAGGAATTCCACCCAGGCAGGTGGGAAATTACCATATCTAACTGCTGCCCAAGGACTTCTGCCCAGGCAGGTGGGAAATTACCATACCAACAATAGAGTCAACAATGCCCTACAGCTAATCACCAGGCGGGGTAGAGGGAGAACGGGAACAAACTGGATGTTTAGTCACCTGACCAGAAACTGTCCTCAAGATGAGCCCCAGGAACAAGGGTAGACCCGGGCCCTACAGGTCCCCCTTTTATATAAATTATGACTAGGCCTGTCTTGGGTGGCATTGGACATCAGGCAATTCCCCTTACCCGTCATGGGAAAACATCCAGGTCAAAACACATTTCCTGTCTTAGGTTGGGGTAACCCCCCAAAAACCTTTCCCGTCATTGGCTCACTAGTCACCCATCACCGAGTTCAGCCAGATTTGTGCAGTTAATATAAGCACACTTTTAGGTCCGTGGTAGTGCTGTGCCTCTTGCAAACTCCTCTGTCTTAGAAGCAGGCCACCAAAGCCAGTTAACTGGACACAGCTAAGCAACATTCCCATGTTTGTCAATCCCTGGATAAACACACATATTTCTGATCACTCTCCCAGAGCAGAAATCATTTGTAAGATGTCATGGTAAGAGGGGGAGGATTCCATTTCATGTTTCTTACAAGAATAGGCTTCAAAAACTGAAGCCATAATGCCGCTGTTTGTGGAATATATTTATTTCATCTCCTCATTCTAGAATTTTATAAATCATCACACTAGCCATGGACATGTATTTCTTTAGAGGATGTAGACCATTCAGTTCCATTATCCTATTGCCACTTTTGTTTGAACTAACAAATGGAAGAATTTTGAATTCTGATATTATACACCATTATATCATTATTACTGTCTTATGAGTGTTTTAAAAGCAGCTACTAAATATAATTTAGATTGATATAGTGATATTTTATTTATATTTTAATGTAATAGTGGAGGCACACACTTTTAATCCCAGGATTTGGGAGATGGAAGTGGATGGATCTTTGTGAGTTCACGGCCACCCAGGGCTACACAAGATCAATGAAGAAAGATCCAGGTGGTGGTGGCTCACAAGTTTAATCACAGTACTAGGGAATCACACACCTTTAATCCCAGAACTAGAGGGAACTATCAAATGGGAGGAAATGGAAGCTTGGGGCTCTGTCCTAAGTTATCCAGCCTTGGTAGAAGTAAGACTTTTCTAGTAGCTTGACTCTTTTGCTTTTTCTTATCTTCAGTTTGTACCCCAATATCTGTCTCAGTTTTTATTATTTGTGTTACAGATTATACAAACTTTTCTGATCTACTTACTGACATGATATTAAACTGTCAATACAAAGACATTTGCATTTTCTAGACTTGGATATTTTTCTATCAAATGACTTAAATTTATAGCAATATGACTCTTAGCCAGTCTTTGAACTTCAAGCAGCAAAAATGCTTTTGTAAAGTTCTGAGGAGGTCATGAATATAGACTTTTTGTCCTCAGCTACTATTGTTAGTTAATTTAGAGCCCTTTCCTCGTCATTGCTAAGTGCTTTCGTCTGACATGCATTCTCCAAATGAAATGCGGCTTTGATGGATAAACTCAATTAAAGCTCAGGCATTAGATAAGTTAAGCAGAGAATTGGACTGATCTTTACCAATCTACCTTTAAAAATACAATAAGTATTTCAAAATGAAGCAGTCATAAATTATATGGAAAATATGTGAGTAAAACAGATTGAAGTGAGACTCAATTACTCTATGCAAATTTCTGTTGCTTAGAAAGCAGCATTTGTTTTCCTCCCTGACTGTTGTAGTTTGTATGAACTTTCATTAAGTAAAATCAGACACAGCCCATTGTCTGTCAGCGATATAAAAATATTGCCACTTTATCATGTTTAATTTTGTTAAGTCAGCCAGTTTTATTTTTGTGATTAGCAATATGACCTTACTCATAATCTGCAGAGTTTAAAAGCCGTGATATTTTTATAGATTTTGAGCATTTTAAGTAATACTTAATGAATAACTTGTTTGTGAAAACCGTCAGGCTTTCAACAATCTTCTACTCATTTACTTTTTTAATTTATAAGTGAAAATTTCCAACTTCTCTGTGACCAATATAAGAGCAATATAAAAAATTGTCTGGGTAATATAGAAAATTAAAAAAAAAGAATATAAAGAGAAACATGAAGAAAAATTTAATGGTTTCATATAAAAGTCCTTCACATACACACACACACTCTCTCACACACACACACACACACACACACACAACACACACACTCTCTCTCTCTCTCTCTCTCTCTCTCTCTCTCTCTCTCTCTCTCTCTCTCTCTCCCCCTCTCTCTCACATGGAAAAATTCAGAGACAAGCCCACTATACCTGTCTTTCTTTCTTTCTTTCTTTCTTTCTTTCTTTCTTTCTTTCTTTCTTTCTTTCTTTCTTTCCTTCCTTCCCTTCCCTTCCCTTCCCTTCCCTTCCCTTCCCTTCCCTTCCCTTCCCTTCCCTCCTCCTCTTCTCTTCTTCTTCTTCTTCTTCTCTTCTCTCTCTTCTTCTTCTCTTCTTCTTCTCTTCTTCTTCTTCTTCCTTCTGCTGCGGTTCCTGTCTTCTTCTTCTTTCCTTCTCTTCTTCTCTTCCTTCTCCTTCTTCTCCTCCTCCTCCTCCTCCTCCTTCTTCTTCTCTTTCTCTTTCTCCTTCTCCTCCTTCTCCTTCTCCTCCTCCTCCTTCCTTCTTCTTGGACTTAACATAGTGAAGGGAACCCTGATGGCTCTTTGTCTTGGAGAGGGGTGGAGTGGGGGTATGGGTGGAAGGGAGGGGAGGGAAGGGGGAGGAGGAAGGGAGGAGATGGAAATTTTTAATAAAAAAATGAGAAAAAATAAAATAAAAAATAAAAAGTGGATAAACAGAGGAAGGGGGATTGCCATAATTTTGAGGTCTGTTCCAGGTCTGCCAGCGCTGCATAGCAAGACCCTTTCTCAAAGGGCTAAAAAGCAAAGATCCATATGGTACATATCGTTCAGGCATATAAAGGAGAGAGATCCCATCATGGCAGCACTGTGGATGGAGCAGGCAGATAGTACAGCAGGAGAAATAAGCTGAGCAGTAGAACAAACCATACAATCTGACTTACTGAAACTGTTCTGTAACATAGATGGAGCACAGTGGTTCTTCACAAGGAGGGTGGTGCTGGAGGTTATTTAACAAGTGGAAAATATTTAATATTACTGACTGTATCCCTGAGAAATGGTTAAGCAACATCAACTCAGGTCTGTAGCCTGTTTTAATTTGGAAAATATGTTCTGCTGTTAAGTTGTATGAGTACTTCATAAATTTTTGGTATTAACCATTATTGGACATATGGTTTGCACATATTTCTTACCAACCTCATTTTGTTTTATTATTCCTTTTGCTTTGCATAAGTCCTTATATTTAATGATGGGAATTTATTTTTCTCTGTTGCCTGAGATTTTGTTTGGTGTGGTTCTAAAATATAATTACCTACTCTGGTAAAAAAAAAAATAAACCCTATCCTTTTAAAAAAAGATTTTTCCCATCTGTGTCAATATTGCACATTTTAGACTTTGGTTAATATAATATCAGTAATCATATCACCCAGGGGCTGGATGAGGAAGATCAGAAGTACAAGGGCATCCTGGACTACAAAGCAAGTTTGAGAACAGCATAGGCTACAATGAGACCCTGCCACAAAACTGATGATTTGAGTGTGCTTAAAACTATCCAGAATTTCTAAAATGGTTTTATTTATTGTTGTTAACAAGGACAAGAATATCTTAAGAAGAAGCCAGTGATTCTCTGAATGGGAATTGTGCATTCAAAGGTCCTATTATTTCACATAATTACTTATCAGAGAGGAAGACAAAACACAGTTTACCAAATGATAAGCAAAGTGCTATAAATGTTTTCTTTCATATATCAGCATTAGTGAGTTATATTTTCATTAATTTTAGTTTGTAAATTGTTACTTATGGAACAATAGCAAGTCATATTTTTATTAATTTTAATTGGTGAATTGTTTACTTATGGGCGAGTAATCCACTTATATTCATCACGCTTTAGAGTAACTAGCTTTAATTGCTGCTGCTCCTCTTCTCTTTTTAGCTCTTTCCTGTTCTTTTCTCTTCCCTTCTCCTTAATCTCCCTTTCCTCCCTCTTCTTCCTCCTCTCGCTCTTCCTTTTCTTATTCCTTCCATCTCCTTTCTCTTCTTTTTCTTCCCCCTTTTCTTCTTCCTTTATGCTCTACACCATTACTTCTCCTTCACACATCTTCTTTCTCCCTTAATTAATTAATTTCTAACTACTCCCAAATCCCTCTATGGCCTTTACTAACCTGTTTTCATTTATTGCTGATATAATCTGTAGAAGAAATTTAAATTTCCAAACTACAAACTTTTTTAACTTAAAAAAATAGTTTTAGAGATATTTTTCTCCTTTATTTCTTGCCTCCTTATTTGCAAGAAATAATTGAGGTTTCTGTCCTGCCCTATCCTGCAGCCGTTCAGCCCCCCCCAAAAGCACACAGAGACTTACATTAGTTATAAAGTGGTTGGTCTATTAGCTCAGGCTTCTTATTAACTAATTCTTACATTGTATTGGTCTATTAGCTCAGGCTTCTTATTAACTAATTCTTACATTGTAAATTAGCCCATTATTCTTGTCTATGTTAGTCATGTGGCTTTGTACCTTTTATCAGTGAGAAGTTCTTATCTCACTTGCTCTGTGTCTGGCTTCCGCTGTGTCAACTGCAGACTGACTCTTTCCTCTTCTCAGATTTCTCCTGTTATTTTCTCTCCTGCCTCTACCTTGTCCCTTCACCTATACTTTCTGCCTGGCTACTGGCCAAACAGCATTTTTTTAAAAAGTACAAGACAAATCTTTACAAAGGATAAGACCATCATCCCAAAGCAGAAATATGTTTAGGCAATTATCAGGCTTGATTCTTCTCCAGCTTTTGTCTTGACTTTGGTATTTTGTCTGTACTGTTACTGCCATTTTATGTTTTCTTTACTCTGTTCCAGATTGTGGCTATCTGGAACTCAACTTAGAAACTAACAACTATTTTTCTTGTTTATTGGCTAATCTGAATTATCTTCAGATTAAGTCTATGGATATGTCGACGCTGCTGAAAAGTAGCTATATTGTTGTTAAGATTATAGGTCTTTTATAAAGTAGGACTGTGGAATTGAACTGTACTTCTTATGTGTTTTTTTATTCACTAACTCTACCTATGTGAGCACAAAGTGGAATTACAATACTGCCAGAGGATGAGGACTCAAATTACTGAGTAAATGGATGGGAAAAATAATTTTATAAAAAATCAGGTATTCTTAGGCTCACCTTAATATAGTAAAATAGGGCTTTTACTCCTAAATTTAATTACTGAATTTTGTTTATTGGCTACACCATTTGAAAGCAAAGAGGAGGATAAAGATAATACTCTGTATTTATGAATACTTGCTGTTCTCACAGAGGAACTGGGTGTGATTCTCAACACCAATACTTGGATGCATACATACATACAAACATGTACATATATCCCCACATATATATGTGTTCGTGTATGGAGGTATGGATATATGTATAGTTGCATTGTGTGTGTGTGTGTGTGTGTGTGTGTGTGTGTATTCTCATATAACTCTCATTATTGTTATTTTCCAATACCTGCCCACTTTTGAGGTACTTACATGTGGTGCATACATACTTGCAAGGAAAACACAAAAAATAAACAATTCATAATAAAATAAAGAAACCTATATTGATGTTTAAAATTGAAACAGTAATTTGACAGTTGAATGTCTTCTAAGGGAGACAGAGGAAATGCCCAGATCTCATTAATCTGCATTAGAAAACACAGAATTTTTTGTGTGTCTGTTTTCTTATTTTATGATTCTCTAAGGCAAGTGATTAGAGTTGTTTGATATTCATTATTGCCCCACGAATAGTTGATGAGTGCACGTGTATGCATGATTGTGAGTTAGGTATGTGCATTTGTGCATGGATTTGTGAGTAAGGGAGAATCATCTGCTAATGAAACAGTAAAACATTCCCTTTTATATGACTTTCTAAAAAGTAATATTTTCAAGTGAAATATAACTGCTGTAGGAAAAATACACAAATAAAACCAATGACGTGTAACAGAGAAGAGCCCAGATTATTATTATTATTTATTTATGCTTATATTTATTCTGCATTATAACTTTTCCACCTCTGATAGAAAAGCTACATTTCATAAGACAGTCTTTTTCAATGTGAAAAGCTATGAAATCATTCTCCCAATATTTGAAAATCAAGGACCTATTATAATACGTATACATTCATATAAGCATGTATACCTTCAGACACATTTCCTTAGGGTATGCAAACTATCTTTTCTTGTTATTTTAATGGCTCCAAATATTTGTATTTTTGTAATATACTTTGTATGCCAGTGAAATTAATTAAACAAATTGTAGAGAATGAATTTTATTTAAATCGTCAATAACTTGAATTCTACTACTATAGATCCTAATGTGCAATTTATTTATGCCACAGTGACCACTGTGTTATATAAAATACCAAGTATCTTCATTAATTTTGATCTTTTATAAAGGTTGCTTTTCAATAATAACTCTGATAACAATTTCTATCAAGTTCTGAAATAATGCATAATAGATATGATAGATAAAACTTACACATTTCAAGCAATTATAAATCAATTTCTAGGAAATATTTCACTGCAGATCAACATTGTTTTTTCTGTCTGACAGTTTCAAAATAACTGACATTGAGACTTAATATGAATTATAAATGCTTAGCTAATATCTCAGGCTTGTTTCTAGCTACTCTGACCATTTAAATTAACCCATTTATATAATTTTCAATTTGCCTTTACTTGGCTTTAACTCTCTTTCATCTTGAAACTACTGCTTCATCTCCATGTCTCATTGGCAATTTCTCCAACTCTGCTCTTTTTCTTCACAGTGTTTTTGGTCTGGTTTTCCTGACTACACTTAACTTCTGTGGCTACTGGTCTATCAGTGTCTTTATTAAACCAAGAACAGTGTAATTTACACAGCGTAAAGGGATATTCCACATTTCCCCTTTCTTGTCTAAATAAAAAAGGAAGGTTTTAACTTTAACATAGTAAAATTACATATAACAAAAGAGTTCTTAAGTAGAATTACAGTTACAAAATCTAGGGTATTTGTATTTGGCAAAATCAGAAAAAAATATTTTCTTGTGAATTGCAAGTTTCATCTCTAATTTACTTTTTAAATCATAACTAAGGAAAAGTTTAAATCTATTTATTTATATTTTAACTCTGTCAACGACCTCAGAAGTGTGTTGCAAATAATGCTGCTTTGTGCATAGTTTAGCAAATGTCCCTGTAGTATGATTTAGCATCCTTTTGGTATATGTCCAAGAATAGCATCTCTGGGTCTTGAGGTAGATTGATTCTCAATTTTCTGAGAAACTGACATACTGATTTACAAAGTGGCTGTAGAAGTTTGCATTCTCACCAGCATTTAGGTGAGTTTCCCTTATTCCACATCGTCTCCAACATAAGCTGTCATCAGTGTTTTTGATCTTAGCATTCTGACTATTGTAATACAGTATCTCAGAATCATTTTGATTGGTATTTCCCCGATGACTAAGGATGTTGAGAAATTCGTTAAAGTCTTTCAACTATTTGAGATTCTTTTGGGGAGAAGTCTCTGTTTCAATCTCTACCCCATTTTTTAATTGGATTGTTTGACATTTTGACAAGAAATCCAAACTTGTACAATGGAAGTAGAAAGCATCTTCATCAAATGGGGTTGGAATAACTGTGCTCCCTCATCTTGTTTTGAAGCAAGTTGGTGCTGTCTGGAGCAGATGTGTCCCACTGTCATGAATAGTTTAGGTTATTAAATATATTAAATTCCATATTCTATAGGTCTTTGGAATGTTTGAGTACCATTTATATATCTAAATATATCTCTTTATGACCTTCAAAATATACTTAACATGACTATTAGTTTGACTATTATAGATGATGAACTATTATTCTGTATTTATTAAGTATACATTGCAGTTTAAAATGAGCTGAATAAAAATAATACCTCAAACAAGAGTAGAGGCATATATACAGTATAACAAAATTTACTGTAAATTTGTATCCATAAACCAAAATCCATACAAGTGTACATTATTTTGAGATTAATATCTTTGTTTTCGATTAAAGTGGATTCAATAATATGCCCTTTTATTTCATCCTTTTTATATTATAGCCCCATTTTTTTCCTTTAGAAAGAGATGTTTCAATTGAACTCCTTTGCTATCTTTTTATTCTGACTATGACCAATAACAACATTTACCTCCCCCCTTAAATGATGACAAATACCCATAACATATCTTTTGAGAATTTGGACTTTGTATTTTCTAGACTGCTTTCTGTTATAAGGGGCACTGAAATCTTTGGGGAAATGTTTAGAAAATCGGGATAATTGTTAAGTTTTGGCTAGAGTATTCTGTGAGGATGGATCATCTTAGTCTTCAGCCTTGAAGCTGTTCTGGATGCTGGAATACCTGGCCCATCTGTTTTTATTGGTATATGGCCCCCTTGTTCTGAAAATATATAAACATTTAAAGGTATCATACATATCTGCATTAATACAATTACAGAGTGTGTATTGTATACAAGTTAGCCAAAGATGTTTTTTGTTTGTTTTATATTTGAGCGGATAAAATATATGTCACATGTCTTGTAGTCCTTCTAGGTTTATTTCTTTGTGTTTGTAGCCATGACATGCAGAGGGTCTTCTTCCATCAAACCTGATCCGTATCAACCTGGAAAGAATACACAGCCTCCTATTTCCTATAGAAATAGAAGCATAACCTCTTCCACAAAGTACCACATCTTATGACTTCCAATTCGAAGTGAAGACACTTTGAAAATATGTAATTTGTTTTTAGTCAGCAGTTTTCATAATCCAGTTCACCTTAGGAATCCAGACTCTCTGTGAATTTCCATTTTTATGAGGTTTATTGTACTTTTTTACTCTATTCCTTTGTAAAGGACTTTATTATGTTTAAACTACTTTTTAATCTATGACTGTTTATATCCTTTTTCTCTCACAAACCTACGTGTATTCTTAAATGTGCTGTATCCCTTTTAGAGATTTTTCCCCCCAATCTGGATATGTCTTTGTTGAGTATATGTAAACTTTTCTGTCGGCATGGGCAGAACCCCAAACTGCCATGCAGTATCCTGATGGAGCTTGTTGGTCATGTTCAAGGCTGCAGGCAGCAGCTGGGAGAAGATTCTTTGTAGGGCTGCCAGGGTGAGAGACTGTGGGAACCCATCATGGAGCTTAGCCCATGGCATGCCATCAGCTTCCAGGATGAGTCTCTGTACTGCAGCTGGCATGAGAGACACAAGACTGGAAAGCTGTGATTGGCTCCATTTTTGTAGATACTTCTTAAGCTTTCTCAGGTCTTTCTTTCTCAGTTGTCAGATGTTTGGGTACCATATGGATATGAATCTTTCTTTCCTGCCCTCTAGTTCCCAAGTAACCAGCTTGGAGACTTAATATGAGTTATAAATATCAAATGCTGGGCCAATAGCGTGGGCTTGTTACTAGCTAACTTTTACAATGTAAATTAACCCATTCATATTAATTTTTGTTCTGTCACATGGTGTTACCTCTCTTTTATCTTACAGCTCCTGTTTCCTCTCAGTTTCCCATGGGTGCCTCCTTTGACTCCACTCATCTTTCCAGTGTCCTTAATCTGGTTTCCCCATAGAGTCAGCTTCTTTATTAAACCAATCACAGAATAATTTATACAATGTAAATTAATATTCCTCATTTCACAGTTTTCAACCTTTTATCTTTTAATTTTGTCAATCCTATTATGTATATGTGATAAAAGTGATCCACAACATTTACTATATTAAATGTCTATTTCTTATTATGAAGACTTTTTAAATCAGAGTAATAACTTCATCTCAAAAATATTAATGTATTGTGTATTGCTTTCTTAAAAAAATTCATTAGGTAATATATGTACATTAAAATTTTTAAATTGTTTTATTTTGTTTAATTGTATATGAGCATCTGTATTTGTGTGGGGTACTTTGTGCATGTGTGTGTGTACATTTGTGTGTGTGATCAAGTACCTGTGGAGAACAGAAAAGGGTATCAGAAACTCAGAACTAGAGTTGCAGGCAATTATTTTCCTCTCAATAAAAGTTCTGGGAACCAAACTCTGATCTTCTGCAAGAGCATTGTGTTCTTATTTGCTGACCCACCTCTTCATCCATATATTTATAATTGTTACTTACATTTTGTGCATAAGCAGTTCTTACAAAGGTGAATTATCAGGTCATACAGTCTTGACATGTTCTCATTATAATTTGGTTTCACAGCACAGGTAATATAATTTTGAAATATTAGAATACCTTAATCATGGAAAGAACTTAGAACTAAATAATAACCATAGCCATTGGTGATAGTTCATTCCTGCCATTCTATTATCAACTGATTATTTTCTTTTTTATCCCCTTTTGGTACACTGTTAATCATAAGTTATTTTTCTTTCCTTTCCCTATGATCTTCCTATCTTGCTTGGTCAGTTACTACCCAATTCTCTGATTTTTTTTAAATTCAGCCAGAAAATGTGAGGAATCTTGAGGTTAAAATAAATTGCTATTAACTGGCCGCTGAAAAGACCAAAGCTATACACAGTTGCAGCTAGGTAATAAAGATGTAAAGAGAAAGTACATATTTTTCCTTAAGTAAATCACTGATTTGTAAAAGTTATTATATATCCACGAGAATTCATCAGTTTAAAGGACAATCTTTCATCCTATTTCAGGACCTTATGAGTTTTTCAAATGTCACACAGTAACTTGATGTATAATTCATTAAATGTAATGTTCATTCTTTGAGTATAAATTCAGATACTTCCCATTCTTTTAATTACTTGTTCAAGGTATTCCCATGTTAGAAACTTAAAATAAATGCTTTGAAATATGAAGAAAACCAATTATAGAACATATAAATTTACAAGCAATTAAATTTAAGTAGTTTATCCTTCACATGTCATGGATGTAATTTTTAAAGTGTTATGAAAGAATTAGTGATAAATGTGTTAAGTTTAAGCATTTTATTAAAGTGAGAAATGTATTCCCGTTTGAAGTGCACTTATCTTTTCTCCAAATCTTTGCACTATAATAATCAGAAGACCTTAAAAATACATAACAACACTCAAAAACACATCCATAATTTAAATTAGCATAATCAGAACGTGCATTGGCAAATATTCAATTTTGCTTTTAAGAAATTTTAATTATTAACTTTAACAGAGTACTGAAATTTTCTATTTTTAGAAAAAAGTCCATGTACTTAGTTTTGAATTATGTGGTTGGTAAAGTATGTTATAAACCCTCGTTATTTCAGTGATCTATTTTATAGTGTTCTAGAGGAAAAAAATGACTTCTTATCTTGACTTTACCGTAACAGAAAACGTAAACCAAGTTTAGTTAGCCTTCTGAGCTTCAATTTTCTTGTTTGGAAAATTAAGGATTTGGTCTGGTGATTCAGAAACCCTATACTCTCTCGAAAATAAGTGAATTCTATTACAAGCTCAATTACCTCATTATCTTTGATGGGCCAAAGAAAGTGTGATTAGCAACTCTATTGAAGTTTTGCAGCTGATTTTAGATCAGACCTTTGATTCACTGTTCAGCACAGTGTCTAACGAAAGTAGAATTCACAGAGACTCGTGGCAGGTGGAAGACATGTGCAATCTTACAGTCATGCTCTTAAATGTGTTTTCAGATTCTGATGTCTCGGGAGTCCAAACAAAGAACATAATGATTTTCATTTATGAATTCTCTGACTAATATCTTCTCTTTTATCAGGGCTTCCCATGGGCAGCTCAGCCTAGTAGTTTTAGCACAGGAATATCTGTCATCCAGTATTCCTGTTGACCCTGAAGCTGAAAAAAATAAATTGAATTAGACCCACAAATCATTTATTCTGGTAAATTTGATTAAATTATAACATTTTCTTGAAAATTTTTAACATTCCTTTAATCCAGATTAAATTTTTTGAGTAATTTCACATTTATATACTAAGATCACCATGTTTATGCATCACTAAAAATGGGCAAACAAACATAAGAATAGAAGCCCAACTTCTTAAAATGGGATCTATATTAAATTTATTTAAAGGAGAGAAGAGTAGGGCAATATAGGGGTGAACTCTCTAAATCTGCACCAGCCTGACCTCTCTATATTCAGTGAGCTGTGTAGACATTTTCCTCAGAAATGGGGTTCCAATTTCAATTTTTGGAGAGCTATTTTCTGTCCCCATATCTGTCTGAGTTCTTTAGCTCTTTCCATAGGACCTCCTTGGCCAAAAACTCAACCAAATGTAGCCTAGTTCCATCACTGATGGCCAGTTCATTCCCCATATCCTCCATTGATATAAGTCCTTACTAGGGTCACCCTCATCGACCTCAGGACGTCTCCATTGCACTCCTTTGTCTTACTGTTCCACAGTTTCTTTATCCATTCTTCTATAGAGATATATCGAGGTTATTTTCAGTCTTTGGTTATTATGAAAAAAGTCATAATGGACATAGTTGAGCAGATATTCTTGGGGTAGGATTAAACATCCTTTTGGTATATGCCCAAGACTGGTATAGTGGTATATCTCGAGATAGAGTAAGGCCCAAATTTCAGAGGAACTTCCATATCAATTTCCATAGTTTTCATTCCCACCAGATATGGAGGGGTGTTCCCTTTGCTCTATATCCTTGTCAGCATGAGCTGTCAATTGTGTTATTGATCTTAGCCATTTGAAACAGTTGTAAGATGGAACATCAAAGTAGTTTTGATGCATTTCCCTGATGGCTAAGGATGTTGAACATTTTTTAGATGTTTCTCAGTCATTTAAGAATCCTCCATTGAGAATTATCTGTTTAGATATGTACTCCATTTTTAATTTGATTTTTTGTTGTTGTTTAATAGCTAGTTTCTTGATGTGCTTTGGAATTAGACCTTTATCAAATGTGGAGTTGATAAAAAGCTTTTTTCATTTTGTAGGCTGCCACTTTATTTGAATGATGGTGTCTTTTGTCTTACAGAAATTTTTCAGTTTTATGAGGCCACATATATTTATCTTTGATTTTACTGCCTATGTTATTGGTGTTCTGATCAGAAAATATTCTTGTATGGCACTGTGTTCAAGGCTGTTCCCCATTTTCTCTGCTATTGGGTTCAGTGTATCTAATTTTATACTGAAGTCTTTGATCCACCTAGTCCTGTGTTTTGTACGGGATGATAATTATGGGTCTATTTGCATAATTCTACATGAAGACATCCAGTTTGAACAGTACCATTTTGAAGGTGCTTTCTTTTTTTTTCCAGTGTGTATTTCTGGCTTCTTCATTTAAAAAAAATCAAGTACTCATAGGGATGCAAATGTATATCTTGATCTTCAATTCAATTCCATTGATTATTATGTCTGTGTTTAAGCCAATATCATGTGGTTAATTACTACAGCTCTGTAATACAAATTGTAATTAGGGATGGTGATATATTTAGATGTTATTTTATTTTGTATGATTATTTTACCTATCCTGGATATTTTGCTTTTCCATATAAATTTGAGAATTAGCTTTTCAAGTTTCATAAAAAATGTTTTGGCATTTTGATGGGGATTAAATTGAAAATGTAGGATGGCCATTTTTACTACATTAATCCTACTGATCCCTGAGAATGGGAGAGCTTTCCATCTCCTGATATAGTCTTCAATTTCTTTCTTCAAAGACCTAAATTTTTTTATTCTACAAGACTTACTTGTTTCGTTAGAGTCATCCCATGATATCTTACATTATTTAAGGTTATTTTGAAGGGAGTTGTTTTACTGTTTTTTTTTCCTTAGTTCATTTTCTTTTATATATGTAGAGAATACCGATATTTTTGAGATAATCTTGTATCTAGATGAAAATGCTCATTAACTGTAAGAGTTTCCTGCTAGAGGTTTTATGGATCACTTATGTAAACTATATCATCTGCAAATAATGATACTTTGACTTTCCTTTCTACTTTGTAACCCTTTGACCTTCAGCTGTCTTACTGCCCCAGCTAAAATACCAAGTAGTATAATTAATTGAGATGGAGAGAGTGAAAAATCTTACCTTGTTTCTGATTTTTGTGGAAATGATTTGGGTTTCTCTCAAATTAATTTAATGTTGGCTATTGACTTACTGAAGGATTTAGAAAGAGAAACCTGGACAACAACCTGGCATAAAACTCTCCACCTACACTCTGTCCTGCCTGCAAAATGTGGCAGAGGAATGCTGGCACAGAACATGTGGGAGTGGCCAGCCAATTAAACTAGTTTGGTTTAACTTGAGGTCCAGATCATGAGAGGTGCCCCATGCCCTGTACTGCCTAGAAGGCCAGGCACCAGAGACTGGATAGCCAAGTTTCCTAGGATAGAACAAAACTTAAATGGTCAAAAAATTCAATGATTATTAATTATATTCTGCTAAACATATGTGTTGGTGTCTTGCTTATTTATCATCAGAGAGACTTCCTACAGGAGCAGATGGGAGTGGGTACAGAGATCCACAGCCAGATGTCATTCAGAGAGGGTCTAAATTGGAGGGCTCCATGGGATTTTTTTTCCTTGGAGATCAGGAGACCCCTCAGAAGAAGGGAAGAAAGGACTCTAGGAGTCAGAGGAAATACACACATGGCCCAACAAATTATCTAAGCCATGTTCCCATGGGCTCACAGATACTGAAATGGCAAGCATGGGCATACATGTGCCTGTACCATGTTCTTTGCATATATGTTATTGAGATATATTGTGCAAAAAATGAATCTATTTTCAATATACCACCACACGTATATATCTAAGCAGCTGGGAGGATAGTAGGAGAAAGGAAAATGTCCCCAAGATTTTCAGTTGAGTCCTAGTAACCACCTGTGATAGAAATTACCAATCCATGATATATAAATACCAATCGAACAAATTAGTAGATATTACTGTGAGTGTGTTCCTTTGACCTATGAATAGATGTTCATAGTAGAGAAGCATACATTTTCTAGATGTTCAATTGGCTACATTAATGGCAAAAACACTTTCTATTTTATTTATTTTTTTCAGAGAGTTTATCAAATATTTTACTCAATATGAAAGAGTCTTAATAGGAAGTTTATAGGTGAGATAATTAAAATCACTTATTGGAACTTCATAGTAAACAAGCATCCTGTCAAGATAAAAAAATTTCTATGTAATTATTTTGCCAACCCTGAAATCATGCAGATACAAGTAAACTAAATGGACTCCGTAGATTTTACTTACGTATTTAGGTGTGTGTGTAGCAATAACAACCAAACGGAAAGAGATGCTGAATTATAGAGCCTGTAAGGGGAATGCATGGGAGAGATTGGAGAGAAAAAAGAAAGAGGAAATTATATAAATTATAAAATGTATAATTTATTTTAATTGCAAAAATTAAAAGACTTATATGTAGGCACAATGGTCCATCTAATTAGACATGTTCCGAGAACCTTTTTCCAAGTTGTAGAAATAGACTCATTTTGAGTAAGCAGTTCTGGGACGCTTATACTGAACTATATTGTACCAACACTGAGATAATGCTTCCACTCTAAATATCATGATAATACACATACCAGAGATATCATACCTCTCTATGGTCTGATGTGTCAGCATATTGTAAAATATTCAGAGCAGTTACGATTTTACCACCTATAGACTGACAACTAACAATCCTTACTCTCGAATAGAGCTTCTCATTCAATGCTTTGCTGCAGTGTTGACTAGGCCATCTGGAAACCAACAGAACATGAAAATAGCAAGTTATTTCCATAGAAGGTAAACAATGAGTCCCCTAACCTTCCCTTTAGTGAGATTTGAGGTATGTTGCAGGAATTCAAGAAATAAGTACTGAAAAATATCAAGTTACTGGTTTTAGTTAATAAATATTTTATTGAGTGATGAGGTTTTCAGAACAGAAATATTTTGCTTGTGTTTTATTGAACAAAGTCTATTTTATGTGTTCTCTTGTTGACGTCTTAGATTAATTTTCCAACCTGATATTTTCTAACCATAAGAACCATTGGACAAAAAGTAAATTACCAGTAAATATATGAAATGGATAAAATATAAATGTATGTGAGACCTGAGCTTTAACAATATGTGAGTCTGTGAGTGTATTTGTATGTGCTCATGTGTGTGTGTACATGTATCCATGTACGTATGCTTGTGTGTTTATGTGTATGCATACATGTATTTGAAAAGCCTAACTTGGGTAGCTGTTTAGAAAGACATCTGGCAATATTTAATAAACTTAGTGCCAGCAAAATCCCTGTGCATATATTCATGGGCACATAAATGAATGTTCACTGCAGCATCAACACTGATTTTGGTGAGGAAGCTGTAGTAACAATGTAGCTGTTCATCATCAGGTGAAGGAGCGAGTACATGGTGATGGACACAAAGGGCCCAGTGCTGTGCTGTCAGATTATTTATACGAGAAGTCAGTCAACACACTAGGATGCACACAGGTTATACATTCATAGACAATATTATGCATTCTTCAGCTCTCTCTGAGCGCTAACACAGTTTCATACATCAGCCTCACAGATCTAAGAATAGTCGAGTGTTTACTTTAATTGTGCTTGCTAATAAGCAGGTAGTGGCAAGCACCACAGCTAAATGATAATTTCCTCTTATGGCACATGTTCTTAGGAATCTCATATGATATAGGAGATACCTGTGGTGAACTATACACTGTATAAATAAATATTTAAAATAGTTTCTTTTTGTCCTGGAATTTTTTTTTGCTATTTTAAATATGAATTCCAGCTCTTTTGGTAAGGAAAAATTTATGTTGCTGTAGAGGGTATTACTGAGACTTAAAATTAGACCATGATGTTTATTTTATTGTTGATTAAAAGACTTCTTTCATTTCTATCACTTTATTGTGGAGTTAAAATAAGGAGTGTGATGAGCCTAACAGATGAGAAGTTTCTTCTGCAGGCAGAGAAGGGAAATGAGGAATCCTGGACTAAAGTTGGAAGGAATGTTGGTTTTCTACTCCTGGTTTAGTAGTAAAGAAAGCAAATACTCACTGAAAAGAGAGTATGCCTATAAGGAGTATTTTATGTGAAAGAGAGAACGTAAGAGCCAGAAAATGTGGAAGAAGCATGCAAAATGTTGACTTCTGCACATTGTCTCAGTCAATGCCCTCATGATTTCACGGCAGCTATGGAGGCTTACACTGGGAAGGCACAAAATTGGGCTTCTTCACAGTCAATCAGCATGCAGGGAGGCGCTTGTAGAGTCTATACTGAGCTGTTGGCTACTTCCAGCTTCTGGGACACACGTTACAATTAGTTATACCCCGATGAGTCCTCTGGGTGCCACTGGTCATAGGACAGACCCAGTTGAACTCAGTAAGTTACAAAACACAACATAATGGTACACATAAAGGAAAGAAATCCATGAAGAGTAGGAAGAGATAAATGATTGGATAAAGTCCCAAAGAAGGATGACGGTGATAAAAATAAAATATATCCATGTATGAAGTTTTAAAGAACATTTTTGTTGTTGTTTTTTTGAGACAGGGTTTCTCTGGGTAACAGCCCTGGCTGTCCTGGAACTAGCTCTTATAGGCCATGCTCGCCTCGAATTACAGAGATCTGCTTTCTTCTGCCTCCCAAGTGCTAGGACTAAAGGCATGTGGTACCACTGCTTGGCCTTAAAGGGCAAATTTAATAAAAGTTATAAACAAAAGAAAATATTTTCTCCTTAGGAAGTAACAAATTCAAACTGGGATTCAATCCAAATTGATGCACACCATTTCTCCAAATTGAAGAAGAACTTCTACTTTATTTAATATATTTAATTTTTTTCTTAAACTTGGAGAGTTTTGAGGGCATTTAAACACTCAGAATACTTCTAATTCTTAAGAGGGTACATCAGCTAAAGAATTGCTTCCATCAGACTAGGCCATGGGTATATATGTGGGGCGTATTCTTCATTAGGTCTAGAAGTGAGAAGGACCAGCACACTGTGGGCAGTGTCATCCCTAGGCAGGTGGTCCTGGTTGTATATGAAAGCAGGTTGAGCAAGTCATAAGTAAGCTGGTAAGCAGTAGATCTCCATGGCTTCTGCCTCAGTCCCTGTCTCCAGGTTCCTGCTGTGTCTTTCCTCCATGATGGTGGACTGTAAACCTCTAAGATGACATAAACTTTTGGACAGTTCTAAGCTGCTTTTGGTCAGTGTTTTCTCACAGAAACAGAAGAGTAAACCAGGGCAGCTCACGGTGGGAGCCTCACCATGTAAATGTTGTTGTTGAAATCTGTGGAGAGATAGGGTTGGTAATAAAACACCTCCCTCACTTCTTTCAGCTTACGTTAATCAAATCATATACTCAGTATTTTAATTATGTGATTAATACTACCTTCTTTCCATATCTTTGTGCTAAAATAACCTTACTTTGAAAAACATTTGAAAATTGTTTTATAATTAATAAAAATCCATCATTAATTATTTCAGTGTAGAGCATCCACTTGGAAATAATTTATCTTCAAATTATGGAGAGACCTTCAGTAGTTAGTGATGATTCTGAGACATATGTTGGATGATACTGCCTCACATAAAATTTAACATGTGGTCATGAAAGTATGGAATTTATATATTGAAAAGTCACTTACATAATTTCTTAAGATCTAAAAGTCACTTACTAATTTCTTAAGATCTAAAAGTCACTTACTAAGTTATTTAATATTGTGGAAAGATAATACCATGAAAAATAAGTTATCTCGCTGTCAGAGGCTGATAATGTATAGTGTTCTGTAGAATGTCTTTAGTCATGAAGCCAAAAATATCTTTTACTATGTTCACAAGCTTCCTTTACAAATTAAAATTCTTCAATATTTAGATAAATAAAAAGTTTCTGAGGGTTCTAGAAATTAAATGTCATAGATAATCAAAGATTTACTCAGATCCATTCCCATAGCAGTAGCATCAAATGGCTTGTTAATGTGTTTTTTTGTATTTATCAAGAAAACTCAAATCTTGTCATGGTCTGCTGAACTGACTGACTTTAAATCTCGAAGCCTCGTGGGTTTCCCAGTGGAAGGAAAACGAGTGGATTCAGAACCACATCTCTCTTGAAATCCAGCCCTTATGTCTAATAGTTTTAAAATTAGCAGGGAGCCCCAGGGAGTCATTTTGTGCTGCTTTCAGAGTCAAAGCATGGGAAGTCTTTTGATTTGAGATTTAGAAAACTTACATCTTTGTTTTATCTTAGTAAGAATCAGATACTTTAATTTTATTTTAATATGATAAATATGCAAGGCACAAGAGTGTTTTACACAAGCTTCCTCTTATGGAAGGCAGAGCTCAGAAAAGCAACTTTCTGCATCTGAAGCCAGGCATCCCCCAAGGACTGTCTACTCCCTTGTTCACTATAGGCTTCTGTTGATGTCATTGCTTCGTTACATTAAAGGAGAACATGCAGACTGCCCTCTGCATGCCGAGATGCACATTACAGATCCCAACAACACTAGACTGAAAATTATTCATAATGAAGTCATTGAACACACACAGTGCCCTGGCCATCAATCCGTGAATAACTCAGCATGATTGTCACTTGCATGGCATTGGCATCGTGCTAGGTATAATTGAGTGTTTGGGAAGATGTGTCTAGGCTAAATACAAACACTAAGCTATTGCATTGGCTAGGTATCACACATGACATAGACCTGTCTAGAAGTGTTCAGGAGGATATGCAGATTTGGGGATCAAATGTACAGGGTTCTGAAACTAAATCCTTATGTGAGCTGAGGAATGACAGTGTTGATATAGATGACCTTACTCACTCAAGTGATCCAAACCAGTAAATGAACTGAGCCATTTTTAATGCTCTGATCCCAGAAAAGACATTGCATGCAGACTTGATTTATTTCAGTGTTTTTTTTTTTTTTTAAAAATGAACACAGATAGTATTTTCACTAAACTTAATGGGATACCATGTTACTTGTGTACAGTGAAGTCACTGACCTGAGTTTAATGTTATAAATGATTCGTTTCTTATACATTCATAGCAAAGGCAATTAGTTGCTTTTGTCCATTTCATCAGTGAAGAAAATATGAAAATTTAGGTTAACAAGGCAAGAAGCTGAGAGCAAGTTTGACTCTGATTTCCATTCATACATGGAGTCAGCTACATAGTGACCTCTAACTATTAGGAGTTTGAGATGTGACACTGCATGGGACTTGCTTAGAGCAGAGCCTGCCAGGGAGCAGCCATTGTATGCTGATGCCACTGTAAGCCCAGAATACATCACAGCACATGAATCCTGATCAAAGTCAGCCTGATGCTGCAATCTTTTTACCTTCAAATGATATCTTTAAAGAAAATCTGAGCTTTGTGTCTTTTGATTTATGTAAAACCTAAATGAGACATTTGATTTCAAGGGCCTAAGAAAGAAGAGTAGCTTTTAAATATAAATTCCACACAATTTACTATAACTTTATTTTTTTCCCTCATTTTTTTTATTCAAGATTTCCATCTCCTCCCCTCCTCCTCCCCCTTCCCTCCCCTCCCTTCCACCCATACCCCCACTCCACCCCTCTCCAAAGACAAAGAGCCATCAGGGTTCCCTTCACTATGTTAAGTCCAAGGTCCTCCCAGCATCCCCTAAGACCAGGAAGGTGAGCAACCAAACTGACAAGGCTCACAGTGAGCCCGTCCATGCTGTAGAGTTCATGTTCATTGCCATTGTCCTTGGTTTCTCAGTCCTCCTCCACCGTCAGCCACATTCAGAGAGTCCGGTTTGGTCCCCTGTTCCATCAGTCCCATTCCGACTGGACTTGGTGGTCTCCCGTTAGATCTGTCCCACCGTCTCAATGGGTAAAAGCACTCCTCGTGGTCCTGGCTTCCTTGCTCATGATCTCCCTCCTTTTGCTCCTCATCAGGACCTTGAGAGCTCAGTCTGGTGCTCCTATGTGGGGCTCTGTCATTTTCTCCATCCAATGCCAGGTGAAGGTTCTATGGTGATATGCAAGATATTCATAAGTATGACAATAGGATCTGGACATTTCTGGCACCCTCTCCTCAGCTGCCCAAGGAACTAGCTGGGGGCGTCTTCCTGGACACCTGGGAACCCCTCTAGAGTCAAGTCTCTGCCAACCCTAGAATGGCTCCCTTAACTAAGATATATAATTCCTTTTTCCCATATCAACCCTTCCTATATCCCAACCATCCTATTCCCCCAAGCTCTTCCCATCCTCCACTTCACACTTTTCTCTCCCTATCCCCCCAACCCCCCATCCCACCCCACCCCCATGTTCCTATTTTTTGTCCGGCAATCTTGTCTACTTCCAATATCCAGGAGGATAACTATATGTTTTTCTTTGGGTTCACCTTCTTATATAGCTTCTCTAGGATTTTTTACGAATTATAGGCTCGATGTCCTTTATCTATGGCTAGAAACAAATTATGAGTGAGTACATCCCATGTTCATCTTTTTGGGCCTGGGTTACCTTGCTCAGGATGGTGTTTTCTATTTCCATCCATTTGTATGCAAAATTCAAGATGTCATTGTTTTTTACCGCCGAGTAGTACTCTAATGTGTATATATTCCACACTTTCTTCATCCATTCTTCCACTGAAGGGCATCTAGGTTGTTTCCAGGTTCTGGCTATTACAAATAATGCTGCTATAAACATAGTTGAACAAATGCTTTTGTAATATGATTGGGCATCTCTTGGGTAAATTCCCAATAGTGGGATTGCTGGGTCCTGGGGTAGGTTGATCCCAAATTTCCTGAGAAACCTCCACACTGCTTTCCAAAGCGGTTGCACAAGTTTGCATTCCCACCAGCAATGGATGAGTGTACCCCTTACTCCACATCCTCTCCAGCAAAGGCTATCATTGGTGTTTTTGATTTTAGCCATTCTGACAGGTGTAAGATGGTATCTCAGCATTGTTTTGATTTGCATTTCCCTGATTGCTAAGGAGGTTGAGCATGCCCTTAAGTGTCTTTTGGCCATTTGAACTTCTGTTGAGAATTCTCTGTTCAGTTCAGTGCCCCATTTTTTAATTGGGCTAATTAGCATTTTAAAGTCTAGTCTCTTGAGTTCCTTATATATTTTGGAGATCAGACCTTTGTCTGTTGCGGGGTTGGTGAAGATCTTTTCCCAGTCAGTAGGCTGCCTTTTTGTCTTAGTGACAGTGTCCTTTGCTTTACAGAAGCTTCTCAGCTTCAGGAGGTCCCATTTATTCAATGTTGCCCTTAATGTCTGTGCTGCTGGGGCTATACGTAGGAAGTGGTCTCCTGTGCCCAAATGTTGTAGAGTACTTCCCACTTTCTCCTCTAACAGGTTCAGTGTGTTCAGATTGATATTGAGGTCTTTAATCCATTTGGACTTAAGTTTTGTGCATGGTGATAGACACGGATCTACTTTCATTCTTCTACAGGTTGACATCCAGTTATGCCAGCACCATTTGTTGAAGATGCTTTCTTTATTCCATTGTGTGCTTTTAGCTCCTTTATCAAAGATCAGGTGTTCATAGATTTGTGGGTTAAGATCCGGGTCTTCTATTCGATTCCATTGGTCGACTTCTCTATTTTTATGCCAATACCAAGCTGTTTTCAATACTGTAGCTCTGTAATAGAGTTTGAAGTCAGGGATGGTAATGCCTCCAGAAGTTCCTTTATTGTATAAGATTGTTTTGGCTATCCTGGGCTTCTTGTTCTTCCATATAAAGTTGATTATTGTCCTCTCAAGATCTGTGAAGAATTTTGATGGGATCTTTAAGGGGATTGCATTAAATCTATAGATTGCCTTTGGTAGTATTGCCATTTTTACTATGTTGATCCTCCCAATCCAAGAGCAAGGTAGATCCTTCCATTTTCTGGTGTCCTCTTCAATTTCTTTCTTCAAAGATTTAAAGTTCTTGTCAAATAGGTCTTTCACTTCCTTGGTTAGAGTTTTAGTACTGCTTTATGAAGATATTTTGGATGATGGAATTATCTGTTGTTGAATAAGCTTTACCTGGATGTCGGAAGGCTGGGGTTTCTGCAGCTCACCAGTGAGGCCTAATGCTATCTTAGTGCAACTCAAACTTTGCAAGTCAAAATGTGCTCTCATTCTTCTTTATTTAATATCAACCGTAATTAAATGCTCAAATCATGAATATTAAAAACATCTTTAAAAAGAAATGACTTTTCTAAAATAGAATACCACTTGAATCATACTGATGACCCAAAATAGTCTACCTTTTTTTCCCCCTGTAAGTGGCATTTGATTGATTCTCCCTGAAAAATAAAAACTGCCACACACTGTAGGTGAAGGGCTAGGGACGCCTGAAGAACTGGCTGCTGTGTTGCTGTCTCAAGCGTCTATAGGTAAATGTCTTACTGGTTGGAGAGATCACATCTGTTCCCTACCTCTGCCTCCACAGCACCAGGGCATACACATACTCTGTCAGACACACATGATATTTGTGGCAAATATACTCATTTCACACACACACACACACACACACACACACACACACACACACACACACACACAAGCACTGTCTGAGTTAAGGTTTTCTATTGCCGTGAAGTAAGTAACACCATGACCACTCTTAGTAATGAAACATTTAATTGTGGTGCCTCACTTACAGTTCAGAGGTTCCATCCATCATGGTGGGGAGCATCACCCATGTGTGCAGGCAGGCATGGTGCTGGAGAAATAGCTGAGTATCCTACATCTTGCAGGCAACAGGAAGTCTACAGATTGTCTCATGGAACGAAGCTTGTGAAAGAGACCTCAAAGCCTACTCCCACAGTGGCACACTTCCAACAGAAGGTGTGGCCCAGTTTAAAGGTGTGTTCTCCTGCCTCAAGTCTGGATTAAAGGCATGTGTCACCCAGCTTCCTTCAACAGGACCACACTTCCTCCAGCAAGGCCACACCTCCTAATAGTGCCACTCCCTATGAGTTTATGGGGGGGATACATTCAAATTATTACACACACACACACACACACACACACACACACACACACACACACACACACACACGAAGCTGAGAACCAACCTGCCTTTGGTAAACTGAACCTAGAGTGAATAGTTCATTTCTAAATCAGAGCTCTTGAGAACAGCAAGTAGATGTTACAGTTTCAGTCTGAAAGTTTTAATGCCCATTACACAAGGAGAGAATTTTCATCTGAATTGAAGGGGACAATGGTCACAGCCACAGCTCAGTCAGGAAGATTGTGTCCCCTCTCATTCAGAAATAGTGATGAGTTCGGGTAATTGCCTGGGAGAACGGAACGCGGCCCACACATTGCTTCACCTTGCCAATAATTCATAGATTCACCTCAGCTGGGCACAACACTACAGGCAGGGTTGGACTGGGTACACCACAACACAAACAAATTTGATAAATCATATTTGATATCATGATTTTTAATGTCATTTCTGATAAACCTTTTACTCTTATTTTTTCTATTTAAAAAGTACGTATTTATTCATCTTGCATGCTGAATAAAATTTAAGAGCATTTGTCTGCATATATGAACACACACACTATGCAGAGGTTAGAAAACTGCAATGAATCACCAGAACTGTAGTTACAGATGGTTGTGAGCTTCTCTACAAGGTGTTAGGAATCAAACCCATCTCCTCAGCAAGAGTAGTAAGTGTTCCTAACCACTGAGCATCTCTCCAGCCTCTCTCTGATTTTACTTTAAATGATTGCTACCTTGTATGCAATTTTAAGAAGCAATAATTTCATATAGGAAACAGGCTATTTCTGCACAGTTTTTCAAAGTAAGTTCTTGGAGAACCAAAGTACAATATTTCAATTAAGGTGTTAGTAATAAAAAGCTTTTCAGCTCCTTCTATGGAGCACTGTAAAACGTATCTGTTTGAGTTTGAAGGTGAATGCCCTCAGGGGTATGTGTTTCAATGTTGGTTCCTAGATATTCACAGTTTGTAGATGCTGTAGAACATTTAAGAGGTGAGGCTTAACTATAGGAAGTGTGATGTTTGGGGTGGGACCTCAATTTGTGCAATGCAGTAGTCCTCTCTGCCACGTTAACTCCAGCCTCATCAGAGCTACTTTACAAAGAGGCAGTCTCCTGCTTCTGCCCAGGATGCCCAGCAGCTTACCATCTAGCCTTCTCCACTGCTGTAGACTGCAATTGCTCAAACCATGAACCAAAATAAATCCTTCTTAGTTTCTTGTGTAGAACTTGGTTGTTTTGATGAGAAATGAGCCAGTGTAAACTCTTTTGTTGTTTTCTCATCATAAACAGGGTTTTGAGAATGTCTTTTATATTCAAGATACTAATAATGTGATTTGCAAATATTTCATTCTATTGTGAAGTTAAAAAGTTCATATACATAAGATTTTCAATAAAATTGTGATTTTCAAAGTATATTTTTCTCCTTTTCTGCATTAATCTTTGTGACTCAAGGTTTTTACTGTTTTGCTTTTCTTTCTTTTTGTAAAAAGAAGTTTTAGACTATCTCCCACATTTTAGTTTTTTCAGAAATTTAACAATACATAACAAATAGGTGGATATTTTCCAAGTACTTCTTTCTTGGGTCACTCTATACAGTCAAGAATTTGTCTGTTTTAGCCTATTAATATGGCTTTTTCCATAGTTTGAGTTTCAAGTATTAAGCTAAAAATGGAGCTAATTAATACAAGTTCCTTTACTTTTATGATGCTGTTTAGTAACCATTCATGTAATACAAGTTCCTTTACTTTTATTTCTTAGCAACCATTCATGTAAATGACTGGTGAGATACAGGGCGGAGGTGCTGTGACAGCTTTTATTATTGTCCTGCTTTGTCACTTCTCAGCGGACATTTATTCTGACAATAGTTATGATGGTCGTGGTAATCCAAGTTGGAGAAGTAAGCAATAGAGAATGGCCACTACTTTTTGAAATATACTCCTCCATGTTGAATCTAAGGCCTTGACTAGGCTAGTCAAGTTCTCTGCCACTGAGTTATACCCTTAATTCAAAATCTATTTTAAATAAAAAAACTAATTTGGTAAAATTTAAGAACCTTTTAAAATAATAATGTACTACTAAAATCAAACTTTCTGTTTGAATTTTTCACCCCACTTTGAGTATGTACATTTGGATTCCTATCCCTCCTAGTTTGGGGGGTACTTTGTTTTTTTTTTTTTTTTTTTTTTATGCATCACAGCTGTAGGTTCAGTATGTAGAGCTCCCCGTAAGGTGGTTTGGAGTCTATAAACCCCATACTGCCTTATGATTGTATTTAATGTAAATATAACTTTATACCTGAGTATTAGCAATGCACTGGTGTTTCCCCAAATTTCTTGACTGGTTACTTGAAGTACAATTCTGTTTGGTGCAGATTAAATTATGAATACCAATTCAGTGATGGTTTTCTGATCTTCCTTAATTTCTTGAAAATCTTAATCATTGAATAACCTCCAGGATGGAACAAAGACTACTTTAAGGTAAGAGGTCAATGCCTGTTGCATGAGGTGACAAAGTGGGGACAGATCTAGAATTTGAAATGTTTCTAATTCCTTAGGAAGTCAGGTCATAGACTGATGGAAGTTCATGATTTTACATATTCAAAACTACATTTTCATTTTATGTTCTTTCATGCAATCTATCATCTACTGAATTTGTTGTTCCAAGTACTCTATGATGACTAAAAACCAAAGTTAGAAATAAGAATATAGGAACTGCTCTGTTAATTTAAATGCTGCACTGTTAAGAGTGAAACTTCCACGATTTTTGTCTCTTGTATGTGATAATATCTTTTTTGTGGCATAGCACAAGTTTTTATATCACTAATTTTCTATGGCATGATACTTTGTAAAAACATATCTAAAGAAATAAGAGTGGATTACTATGATATTAATGCATAGAAATTACCTGTAAGTTAACACTGTAGCCCTCTGTACTTCAAGTAACTTTGCATTCCTTTGGGGGCTTTTCTTATTCTACCATGAACCACACATAAATCAATGATTTTTATGTGAACAGACTCTAGGAAAGATACAGGAGCAATATACATGAGTATTATAAAGAACGTTCTAGAAATGACAGTACTTAAGAATAATTCCTGATGACCTATAATTATGGAATAATATCATCCACTATTCTGAAATTCCCTTCATTGTCTATTTGAAAGCTGTCTTGAAGTTCTCTCCTTAAAGCATTGATAATCTGGTACTTTGAGGATGCCAGTGAAAGGCATTGTTCAGGCAGATTTTTTTTTTTTTTTTTGCTGGAAATATTTCACAGAAAGAGAAGCCTTGCCAGGGAGGTTTGATGATGACACATGCCTGAGATCTAAAGAGTTCTGTGCTCCCTGCTCCTTAATGAGTAACAGGGAAGAAAACCGATGAGGAGATTGACAAGAAGAAAAGAGGGGAAGCAATATTGACATTTGAAACTAGAAACAAATTATAATTTTACCTACAGTAATAAATGAACTGCCCTAACATAAGCAGAGAAAGGCAATGATTAGAAGACAATTTCCCAATTCCTTTTTGTTCCTTCTCACATATATTCTATAGAGCCCTGCCATTCAAGTGAGACATATCTGTGTGTTTGGTGTGAAAATATAGTGAAGTTCAGTGATTGCCTGTTCTTCATAACCTGAAAGTTCTCAAATAAGATAAAAAACACTGATGATAGCTTATGCTTGAGAGGATGCAGAGTAAGGGGAAGACTCCTCTGTTGGAGGAATGAGCTGCTTGTTGCTTCCTTGTTGCTCAGCCCCGAAATAATCACACAGAAACTATATTATTTAAATCACTGCTTGGCCCATTAGCTCTAACTTCTTATTGGCTAACTCTTATGTCTTAATTTAACCCATATTCATTAACCTGTGCATTGCCACTAGGTCATGGCTCACCAGCAAATGTCTCCAGGGGCAGCTCCATGGCTTCTCTCTAACTCAGACCTTTTTTTCCCCAGAATTCAGCTTAGTTTTCTATTCCTGTTCTGCTCTTGCCATAGGCTCAAAGCAGTTCTTTATTTATTTATCAATAAAAGCAACACAAAGATAGAAGGACCTCCCACACCATTTCCCCTTTTCTGTTTAAACAAAAAGGAAGGCTTTAACTTTAACATTGTAAAATTGCATATAACAAAACAGGTATCAAACAAGAATTACGGTTAAAATATTTATATCTATTTTATTTTTTACCATAATTAAGGAAAACTATAACTATAACCATTTATTCTTCAACTCTTTCAAAGACTCCAGAAGGATATAATATTACCTAAGTAAACAGGAAGTACATTGTAAGCAACTTCCAAAACTCTAGAATTGACAGAGACATCTCAGTGCTTGTACATTCACCCAAAGTTCTTCTACACAGTTGGGGCATCCATCTTTGTCCTACAGACCCAAAGTGTCTCTGTGGGTTCTGTATGTCCATTTTAACAGTCCAGGCAGGAGAAATTTCTTGCCCAAATGGCTAGCAAACTCCATAACGAGCATCTTTGATGCCCATCTTCCTCTTGAAGTAATTGGTGCTGCCAGGAGCAGATGTGTCTCATTGTCCTAACTTATTAAAACATTGTAAATGCTATATTCTGAAGGTCTATGAAAGATTTGAAGAATGCCTATCTGACAAATATATATTTATACATCTATAAGATATAACTATCATGGCTATAAGTTTGACTGTTATAGATAATTTATTAAGTTATATTTCTTAATTATACATTACATTTTTCAATGAGCTACACAAACACAATACCTTAATCAAGATCAGAAATACATATACATATAACAAAATTGACCTTAAATTTGTATAAATAAACCAAGATCCATACCAATGCAATATATATATCTATCTATATGTATATAGATATATAGATATAGATATATATTATCCCATTTAAATATGAACAAACATTTATGGACAATACTTGTGAATATCTCAGGTTTTACATGGATTTAGTTGGCCACGTTGGGTGCCAATTTGTAGGAGGAATGAGCGACTTGTTGCTTCCCACCTGCTCAGCCCTGAAATAATCACACAGAAACTATATTATTTAAATCACTTCTTGGCCCATTAGCTCTAGCTTCTATTGGCTAACTCTTACATCTTAATTTAACCCATATCCATTAACCTGTGCATCACCACTAGGTCATGGATCACCAGCAAATTTTCAGTACTCTGTCTTTGGGGGTGGATCCATGGCTTCTCTCTGACTCTGCCCTTCTTCCTCCCAGCATTTAGCTTAGTTTTTCTCACCTAGTTCTATTTTGCCCTTGCCATAGGCTCAAAGCAGTTCTTTTTTTTATTAACCAATAAAAAGCAACACATAGACAGAAGGACCTCTCACCCCACTCATCCATTGCTGGTGGGATTGCAGCCTTGTTTAGCCACTTTGGAAATCAGTGTGGCAGCTTTTCATAAAATTGGGAATCAACCTACCTCAAGACACAGCGAAATACTCTTGAGGAAATACCCAGAGAATGCTCAATCATACTACAAGGACATTTGCTCAAATATGTTCATAGCAGTATTACTTGTAATAGCCTGGAAACAACCTAGATGCTCCTCAACTAAAGAATGGATAAAGAAAATGTAGTATATTTTCTCAGTAGAATACTACTCAGTGGTAAAATCAATGACATCTTGAAATTTGCATACAAATGGATGGAACTAGAAAGAAACCATCCTAGGTGAGGTAACCCAGACCCAGAAAGGAAAATGATATGTACTCACTCATAAGTTGATAGTACATGTAAAACAAAGGATAACCAGCCTATATTCCATGACCCCAGAGAAGCTAGGTACAATGAAGAAACCTAAGTTAGACATACATGAATCCCCTGAGAAGGAGAAACAGACAAGATGAAAAAAAATGGGAGCATGGGGTCAGGGGAGAAGGAAGCACAGAATGGGAGGAAGAGAGGAGAAGGGGAGTGGGGCAAAGAACATGAAGGAGTAGGAGAGTTGAGATGGAGGCAGGACAGAAAGGGAGAACAAGAAAAGAGATGTCTTGATCAAAAGAGCCATATTATGGGGCTAATGAGAAACCTAGCCTAGGGAAATTACCAGGAATCCACAAGGATAACCATAAGCAATAGTAGAGATGGTGCCTTAATTGCCCTTTCCTTATAATCAGATTGATGACTATCTTAATTGTCATCATCTCCATCTAGAAACTGATGGATGTAGATGCATAGACCCACTGCAGAGCACTGGGCTAAGTTCCCAAAGTCCAGTCGAAGAGATGGAGGAGCGATAATATGAGCAAAGAGTATAGGTCATTATAGAATTACCCACTGAAACAGAATACCTGAGCTAATTAAGGTTCACTAACTCTGGACTGACAGAGGGGGAACCAGCATAGGACCTAAGTAGGCTCTCCAAATATGGGTGACCATAATATGGCCGTCTGTGGGGCCACTGACAGTGGGAATAGGATTCATTCTGATTGCTTAAAATGACTTTTTGGAGCACAGTCTCTTTGAAGGAATACCTTGATCAACCAAGATATAGAGAGAGGGCCTTGATCCTGCCTCAAAGTGATGTGCAAGACCTTGTTAATTCCTCATATGAAGGCTTCCACTCTTTGAGGAGTGGATGGGGGTGGGGTGGGATAAGGTGATTGAAGTGGGAGGAGGTGAGGGAGTGGGAATTGGGATTGGTGTGTAAAATGAGAAAAGGTTGTTTTTTTTTTAAAAAAAAATTAATTAAAAAGGAAGGGAAAAAGAAAAACAATTCAACAGCTTCAGAAAAATAATAAAGGGATGTTTCCTCCATTAAAGTAGGCAACTGTGTATACAAATTATAGAGAACAAGGTGATCATGAAAACTTCAGAGCCTGTATAATTAAAATATTTGCTATTGATTAAAACCCCTCTATATAGGAAAAGTCTAGGACCTTATGCCTCCTGCTGGCTTGGTTCCTCTCTAAGGCTTAGGGAACCCTGCAGAAGCAGGGGAAAGATATAATATCTTTTATAGAAAGATAAAAGATAGATGAGATGTCTACTGTGAAATGTCATCTTCTGAGTGAGATACAGCAATTGCAGTCATGAACTCACTGCTGTCTGCACTAGGTCTGCATAAGAGTATGCCAGTCAGCAGTCATAAATGAATGGAAATGGACTTAGGGGACTCTGACTTACCTCCCTGATGAACTACTTGCTATGGATAGATTCAGTAAAACCATTGCCTCAGATCTTTACCCACCTATGACCCTAAAAAGCTCCAAAGGACACCTCAAATCTAATGGTCAAACAAATGGCTTTGGTTAAACTAAAGAAGTCACAAAATTAAGCTACATTTCATGAATCTGGGAAAGGAACTAGTTAGGATGAGGGAGGAATGAAATTGTTAGATGAAATTTAAAAGAGGATGGGTTACGGTAGACAGAATATATTGTATACATGAATAAATTGTCATCTGTCAAAATAATTCATCAGCTTTTTAAAAATATATTCCACTATTTTAAAATAGTATTTTTTTTAATTCATGAATCTTTTCTCCATAGTTCAACAAGTGGACAAGGATGACGATATGCCGTACATTTTGAATTCCTCGATACCACTGTGCTACTGATGTTATTTTATGGTGAGTTTCTCCAGATAATGCAGGAAAATGAAATCAGTCTAAGAATCTCTTTGCATCCTTCAGCATGGATAGGAGAAGATTATACAGCAGACTGAAGATGGGCCTGGAAAACACATGATAGCAGTGGTGGTATTTACTGCACCTTTTATTCTTATCAATGTGTTCTGCTGAAATAACACAAACATCTGAGTTCTACAAGGAGAAAACCCTATCTATAAAAATTGAGAGTGTTTTCTTTTTAGCTCACTTTAGCTCCACAGTGAAAGGCTTGGTTTCCAGCTTTAAGCATATGGAAAATATTGTCATTTATCACTAGACTTCAATAATATTCCACAATGGGTTTTCTATTTTATCTTTGTCTACATAAATGGTGCGTACTTCTTTATCAGAAGAGATCATTGTACAAATTATAACTGAAAACTAGTAAAAATTACTTTATAAAATGTAAGTTATTACTCAGAGAAGTGAATCTGGCTGTTGTAGAGCCATTTAAGCTTATAAATACAATTTAAATTGCAAATGGGAACTATCAGAAGGCAACACCTGCACGTTCTCAATCAGGCATCCACTGATATTTAAGCAAATCAATAAATTGTACAAGGACCATGAATTTACACTACCCAATCAAAACAAATAAGCACTATCTTCTTCTTATCATAAAAGCAATAAGAAAGGCTGCCTCTGTGTTCTTCTTTAATTTGTCTTTCATTGGTGTGCCGTAAAGATAACAAAGAGCAGCATTACCAAGGAACATATTGTCTTACTCTGTATGGTTTTCATCACTGCAGCCTAGTGACTATTTTTTTTAATTTGTGAATGGAATTCATCAATTAGAATTAGTCTAAATGCAGTGGGAGGGTAATGGCAATGAGTATGGGGAGTGTGAAGAGCCATGTGGAGTGTGCATTAGCGGTGGTTTTATGTGCTCCTCCCCAGGTTCATGGCTGAGCGGATCTGAGGAGTAAATAACTGATGGTTCTGTCAAAGTTTGGTAAGGAGAAAGTGCTGAAAATACTCAGATTAGAGATGCTCATTTAAAGAAGATGAAATCAACCTCACAACTAACTATTAAAACCTTTCGGATACTACTTTTTAAACAGCTTATGTTGGCCTTTCTCGTTAGGTGCTGCAGCAGTTGACAGAAGGTTGTCTTCCTGCCAGCCTTTAGCGTGCTATAAGACTTTTGGACATTACTGAAAGAGAATATCCCGAGTAGCGTTGTCTCTCTTGTGATAACAATCTAAGGATTCTGTTATCTTTTAAGCTTTTTGATTCTCGTTTCTCTAGTGGATAGGGAGCAGGGAGGAAGGGTCCTAAAGTGTAAGTGCTGATTACAAGAGCCCACAGTTTCACTGTCTAGGTTCAAGCAGATATGATACTTGCGAGAATGCTGACACAGTCTGGTTTAAGGGTGGCCTTATATGCTGGAAAACGAAGGGAGCTCTTCTCATTCAGATCAGATCTTTGTGCCTGTGCTATTGGTGTTCTGTACAGAACTGAACAGAGAGGTCTTCAAAAATGAAACATAAATGGTGGAGAAAATAAGAAATGTTCAAATCTTTAGTTATCAAGGGAATTCAAATAAAAAGCATTTTTGGATTTCATCTTAAACAAGTTAGAATAACCTCTTTGGAAGATCACTAAAACAAATGACAGTCAGTAGTACTGGCAAGAATATGGGGGAAAGGGAGCACTATTCATTGCTGGTGGGAGTACAAGTTTTATAACCACTGTGGAAATCAGTGTGGCAGTTTATAAGAAATCTGGGAATAAATCTACTTCAAGACCCAGCTACACCACTCTTGGGTATATACCCACATAATCCAACATCCTATTAGAGAGGCACTTGCTCAACTATGTTCACTGCTGCTCTATTCATAAGAGCCAGACATTGGAAATAGCTTAGATGTTCACCAACCAATGGATACATAATGGAAATGTAGTACATTCACAACAGAATATTACTCAGCAGCTGCAAGAAAAATTGGAATCATTAAATTCATATGCAAATGAGTGGAACTAGAAAAAAAATTGCATGTGAGTTAACCCAGACCCAAAAAGGCAAATACTGTATTATTTCTATTAAAATGGTTCCTTGATTTTAAGCCCTTTTTGAGTGTTCTACAATCCAAATAACTGCAGAGTATAGAGTAGGTATAGAGTAAATGACTGGGCAGAAATCTCCCAAGGAAGAAGAAATAGAAAATACAGTTATAGAGATATAGGAGTGGGGCTGGGATAAGAGTATTAAGAGCAGAAGAGGAAAAAAAGAGGCTGATTGCAAGAACTGGGGAGAGGACAGCTAACACTAAGAACCATTTTAAGAGTCATATGGAAACCTACTACAGTAGAAGCTTATATATATATATATATACATATATATATATATGTATATATATATGTGTGTGTGTGTGTGTGTGTGTGTGTCCCAGTACAATGCAATGTATATGATAGTGTATAAACACACAGCGTGGCACATATTAGTAGTCATGATGAGCTTCCAAAAAAAAAAAATAGAAATTCAATAATGTACAAATGATACATAGTTTGGGACTCATTTCCTTGAAAAAATAGTCTATGGCTAATTTAGACACATTATAAACTTTTCATTTTTAAAGATTTAGTTTGTTTTTCTTCTGTGTGTGTGTGTGTGTGCCCAATCGCATAGTGCAAGCGTCTGTGTTTGTGTGCATTTGTGAGCATCTGACTGCATTTATGTGTGTTGCTTGGTTGAATGGAGGTGCCCAGGGAGGCTTGGAATCACACTGTAGCTTGAGTTACAGGTGATGGTGAGTCATCCAGTGTGGGTACAGAGAATCAAACTTGGGTCTTCTGCAAGAGCTAATTTATACATCCTATGCACTACAATATTTCTCCAGCCCCTAAAATGTTCATTTTTAAAACAAGATACCTAGTGTGCTGTTAAACCTTAATTTGTTTATACAACAAAGAGAAGCATAAACATCATTTTACAATATATTTGTATATGAATATGATTACTTTCTTATATATATGATTATAGAGAATAATTTAAATAAGACAATGTTTTAACATTTAAAAACTATAAAAAATTCAGTACTTGAAAACAAGGCTAAATACAAGCATAATGACACATAACTTATATTTTTGTTTGTTTTGGTTTGAAAAATATGCTATTAAAATAAATGTATTTTAAATTCATCAAAAAGAAAAAAATAAATTTCAACTAAGTATGGCAATATAATAGAACAAGATTGAATTAATGTCTTACACAGAAGATATTTTCCCTTCAGTAACATGCTGTAGTATAGAAAAGCATTTCATAACTTTTTATGGCTTTCCCTAAATCTGCCCTATTTTCTTGCCCATTTGTGATGTTATGTATTTCATAACCTTCATTCCTCAGAGATATCATATTGAAGGTGTTCTGACTAACTCCTGATTCTGTGTCATGTATACATTCATGAAAGAATCATTTAAAAGTCACTATTATCAATATCTTCTCCAGTTCAGGGTTGAGTGTCAGTTACTGTTGTGTTGGCTAAATCTCTAGCTTCTGTTGAAAAGGATTGGAACTCAAGATGAACCCTAACAGACAAAATCCAAAAGTAATACTTACCATTTAAGCCTTTAAAATTAAATGATCAAGAAAAGATAGGCATGATTAGCATCATAATATATAAAGTAGGGGATATTGAAACTTTTGGTTATTCTGCTGCTTACATAGTTTCAGACTTCCTAATGTCTTTGTATTACAAATAGTGATGATTGTATATTACAACCCACTGAGTCTGTCTAGTGTGGATTGTGTCTTTATTATCATCTTAAGGCTGACGTTTATGAATTGCATAACCAATTAGGGGGCCTGTGAGACCTTGTCTTAAAACAAAATCCAAAATTTAAAACATACTTTTAATGTAAACAAGATTGTTATAAAATGATACATGAGTAAAATTATTTAAAAAATCATGGTGCTCCTAATATTATGCCAGAAATTAAGAAAATGTAGAGGATATATGATGTGGGAGGGTCAGTGTTTAAAAGAATACAGTTTCCGTGTAATTATTTCGAGTTAACCTAGCTGGTGGCCGGGAGCAGGGCGGCAGGAACGCAGCCCGCCGCTCCCATCACTACAGATATAGATGAGCTTCTTGATAATGGTTACTTCTAGAAAACGGTTAGAGAAACTATCACTTTGTGTTTCTTACAGACAAAAAATGCTGGCAGCTGCTAAAATGGAGATGAATTTGCAGGGGCTACAAATGTTTTATTTTGCGTCCTTTTTAAAATACATCATAAAACTCCTCTTTTCCCAAAATGCACGAAAATATCAATTTAATGATTTAATAATATATGAAAGTATTATAAACATGTCAATATTAAATTATACCTGGTTGTAAAACTTCTCTCTTTGAAAAATTAATCTTGCATGCTTGCATATTAGAAATTGTTTGTGATTCAGAAGTTACTGGCAACCTGTATTTCAGTGCTCTTAATACAAATATCTGTAAGGAGTGCCAGAGGTGTTAAGTGGGTATCGTTATCATGAAGTAATTCATGTACCTGCCATAAAGAAGACTCCAAAACTGCTATGGACACACCCTAAAACATTTGCTGTGAAAAATGCTCTTGAATTGTCTACAATTCTCTTTTCAGAGAAACTTATTTACTCCATTTTTCCCCATTGACCCCTAAAATCCTGTACTTTAATTCATACCCTTCTGGAGCAGTCTTTTAACTTCGCTTTCTTTGCTCCCTACAGAAGAGGATAGATAGAATACTATAGCAATAGTCTCATAAGAATACACATGTACAAATTACACACAACACTCTCAGTTCTGCATGCAGACACAACAGAAATGAAAGCTGGTAAAACTCTTGGGATGTCAGTGTGGCAATTTCTCAAGGGAGCCCCACACTGGAGCACCGGACTGAGCTCCCAAGGTCCTGATGAGGAGCAGAAGGAGGGAGAACATGAGAAAGAAAGTCAGGACCATGAGGGGTGCGTTCACCCATGGAGACGGTGAGACAGAACTAACGGGAGATCACCAACTACAGTTGGAGTGGGACTGATGGAACATGAGACCAAACCGGACTCTCTGAATGTGGCCGATGGTGGAGGCTGACTGAGAAGCCAAGGACAATGGCGCTGGGCTCTGATTCTTCTGCATGGACGTGCTCTGTGGGAGCCTTCTCAGCTTAGTGGATCACCTTCCTGGGCCTGGGGGGAGTTGGGAGGACCTTGGTCTTAACATAGAGTAGGGAACCCCAATGGTTCCTTGGCCTAGAGAGGGAGTGGGGTATGGGTGGAGGGGAGGGGAGGGAAGGGAGAGGGGGAGAGGAGGAGATGGAAATTTTTAAATATAAAAAAATAAACCTTAAAAAAAGAAAAAAAGAAATTAGGAAACAACCTTCCTCAAGACCCTGTCATACTTTTGGGTATATACCCAAAGGATGCTCAATTGTGCCACACGGACATGTGCTTAACTATGTTCATAACAGCTTTGTTCATCATAGCCAGAAACTGGAAACAACCTAAATGCCCCTCAGCTGAAGATTGGATAAGGAAAATGTGTACATTTACAGCAGAATAAAATAACGACATCCTGAATTTTGCAGGAAAATGGATGGAGCTAGAAAACATTATTTTGAGTGAGGTAACCCAGACGCAGAAAGACAATTATCACATGTACTCACTTATAGGTGGTTTTTCAACATAAAGCAAAGAAAACCAGCCTACAAACCACAATCCCAGATAACTTATACAACAATGGAGACACTAAAAGAGACTTACGTAGATCTAATCTGCATGGGAAGTAGAAAAAAAAACAAGATCTCCTGACTAAATTGGGAGCATGAGGACCTTGGGGGAGGATTGAAATGGGGAGGGGAGAAGCAGGGAGAGGAGCAGAGAAAAATGTAGAGCTCAATAAAAATCAATAAAAATTAAAAATAAAAAACAGTTTTCCTATATTAATGTTTTTCCGTTTATATATAGTCATGCATTACAAACTTAGATATATCTTAGTCAACCTCACATACCTTGAAGGATCCAATGCAATTTCCAACTGTTCCAACTGATTGAAGATTCCATAAGCAACCATTTTGCTCTGCCTTACAGAAATGGAGCTCTCAGAACTGTGGGAACACACAGAAACATATGATTAATCATCTTCTTTGTCTATGTCTAGTCTAAGTCAAATACCGTTTATATCATTAACTCAATAACCCATTCAAAGACAACAGTGAAAGCAATCTGAATATGTCTTAAAATCATATTAATATAGGTGAAAACTTTATGTTTAGAGACTTTTAAAATAATATTGCATTTATTTGAACAGTGGGATATAGTAAATATCCACAAAGCACAGACTTCAAGATGAAAGACTGAATGAAAATTGAATTAACCAATATGATTAATGAGTAGAGTGTTCATGGTCCTCTGTGTGTAGGTACACATGACTGTCAGGTGTGAATGTGAGGTGTGCAGGTGTGAAGAGAACAGGAGCACCTCAGATGCCAATCTTTATCACTGACTGGCTTGGGACTCGTTAAGCAGCACAGGTTTGATGGTCAGTAAACCCCAGAAGCATCAGGTTTTGCCACCTCAGGGATGGCTACTAGTATGTGCCACACTGTGTGTTTGTACACTATCATATACATTGCATTGTATTGCGATGTGGGGAATCATGGCCTTGAGAAACATGTCACAGATTTTTCATGTTAAGAGTCTGTGGTTCCTGAGGTACTGTGTGTCTTTCAGGTCTTGAAAAATTGAGGATGCTTTGTGGTTCTTTGTGTTCCCTAGAAGTCACTGAAGCACAGAGGAGCTTGACAGGACAATTGGTCTTAGACATGACTCTTGTATACCCTGGGTATGTTGCAAACATCAGAGTATCCAACAACTATCATAGCATTGATTCTGGCAACCACTATTATATTATGTTTCTGATTAGGGTATAAAAAGTCTGATTGCTTACAATAAAGTTGTCATAACCCCCATATTGCTGAGACCCTTCCACCCTATGCCTGGTCAAATTCATTGCCCTCCGACCATTTTAGCAAACCTTGGCCTGGTAAGGGAGCACTGGTGTTTATGGTATTGATAAAACAGCAAAGAAAATAAATGGACGTTAAAGATTTAAAATAAAATGAAATGTTGTCACATGTGATATGGAAATAAACGTACCCGTGTACACTTCACAAGCTATAATATTAATTATTTTTATTATCTGTTAAAGTCTTATTCAAAAGATTAGTTATCTTTACATCAAAATGTAGTTTCTTATTGATGTATAAATACAAATAACTTTACTATAGTTAATATTTATTTGTGTTTAAATATGATAAAATAAACAATAGAATTAAAATTAAGTTAATACATATGTATCTAAAGTATGACCTATTTAAATTTCTATAAAAATAATTAAGTGTTTCAGAAGGTAATGCTGTATTTATTGCTATAAAAATAAACTGAAGATAATTTGGCATTTATATTACTATTTAAAATGGAATAAGATATATTTGTGCCACTTCTCTGCAGTCAGTCTAAACACTTTGTTTTCCTTTATGTTTATTTTTAGACTTTTTGCATTAAGAGTGATTTGTGATAAGGCGTTATTTATTTCTTCATGTCTGGCAGCTCAATTTGCAGGTAAAACACTTAGATTGGCACATTACTCTTTCCTTCCCTTGTTCTCATTAGCAGGGAGTCTTCATCTCCCAGTTCTCTGCCTTTTTGAATAATCACACAATATCACTCTCTCAGTAGGATTTAAACAAAGATTGAGTAGAAAATTAGGATCACAACCAAGTAGGTTTAAGCTTAAGGTCATAATCATGAAAAGTCAATATAACATCCAAAGAGGCATTGCAAAATCAGCTTGATTCTTGTTTGTGTGGCATTTGTGCTACAATTTTCATGATTCCACCACTCTCAATTGAAATATATGACAATATGGTCCTATTTTTTCCTCCCCAACAGCATATTGTTTTGAGCACTATAGGACCCAACACTGATTTCAGCCCTCTGTACCTAGTCAGTAACTGTTCTTCTTGAGTACATGGCACCCCACTGTTTCTATAAATGAGTCTATTTGTGCACTAAGAACAGTACTGAGCTGTTCTGAGTTATGTAATTGCTCCCCATTCTTGCCTTTTTGCCCCCCTGAGAAACATGAGTAAAATAATAGTGTGGGTAGGCAGGCTTCCTTCGCTACAATTATGCTAACTCTGGAAGACTTGAGAGACCATTGCAGTCACATGCGTGAAGAAATCTGATGCTGGCAGATCATCCTCACTGGCACCAGAGAAGATGCTGATATGATTCAGGGGACCTCTCTGGGTGCAGAAGAATGTGAAGAGAAGGTTAAAGACAGCCAATAGTGCAGTACTATGGAGTCATTTCACAGATGAATCCTCCAGGAGGGTAAGAAAGACTATGACACACACTGGAGAACCCAATTCCATCCATGAAAGTCCTGTACTCATTATGCAGTTAAATAGGTCAAAGATGAAGGATATTTCAATAAGAACTCTAATGAAGTGGTAGCAAACACAAAACAGTCAGTCCAAAACAAAATGAAACAAAACAAAAATCTCAGCAGAATTTTTTTCATTATGATCAAACGTTGGCAGCATTGATTAGTGTTTGTTGTTTTTCCTTTTCATGGTGAACAATAAAGTCTTAATACATTACAAACTTAAACATGTGTTAGTACTTGGATAAATATTGGCAGTATGTCAATCAGTGAGCAAATATTTTACTTCCATTGTTTTATTTGTTGCTCAAAACAATCCTATGCTAGGCTATAAGATCTCTAGTGAAGAAGCAGCATCCCAGGGACACACAGAACTATTAAATAAATTAATCATGAATCTGTCTTCCAAGTCCAAGGGATCCACAAATTAAGTCCTGATTGTAGAATAAAGGTAGAGCTGGTGAAATATTCTTTTGACTTTGACAAATGCTGAGCTTGGAAAGCTTTACACTGTTTTATATTTATACTACAACTCTATAAATGATAACAGCTTAACTTTGCTACCTAAAACTGAGACCCACAGTTCTGTGTTTGCCTAACCACAAGCACGGCAATCTATCCATGCCTTCACCTCTCCATTCTTTCATGACTCATGCAGAAGCAAACCTGTTGTGTACCATTGATACATGACTTAACATTGATACTACAACTTCTGATTGAATAAAATATTATTCAATTTTGGTGCATGGCAAACCTTAACTGCATGTCATTATTTCATACAAATTCAGAGCACAAGCCCACTTTCTTCAAAACAAGTTTCTATTGCTTTTTTTTGTAGATCTGACACATTTGTATGGAGAAAACAAATATTCAGTGGTCATACAACTCAAAGAAAAGCTGTCAACATTACTAGATGGAAAGTCAAAAGTAACTTGACCCTACTGTAGATTACTGGAGTATCTCAGGGTTGTTTGTGGTGCTCTGTTACATACATCTTCAGGTGACACTGAGGGCTGAGAATATCCTCTACCTCCCTCTTATATCTCTGTCCCTACTGCTTCATTTTTGTGTGAGTGTGATGCCTATCACTTCATCACCAACTGCATATAAATCTAAATTGTGTGGACAATGAAGGTTATTTGCAAGATAAGCCCTCAGTTCCCCAAGTTAGATAAACATTGGCTAAGCATTGAATTTTCTACTAAAACTTCATGAATTTTATGCTTTTTAAAGCCTAGGTTGGAACACAAAGGATTCACTAATCTCAATAGTTTTAATACTCCACGTTTTTATTGCTGTAGTAGCTACTACACCTACTTGAACTTTTCAAAGGCAAAACCAAAGAAAGGAGAAGTAAAAAAATTGGCTGCTGAGTATCGTTTGCAGCTAGGGCTTTGAATTATTCTCTTGTTATGGCAGCTTATATTTCAATGTAGAATTTAGAACAGTGGTTTTCACCAGGTGGAGTTGAGTTTTTGCTCTGAAGAGAATAAAAAGATAACTTTTGAGTCAAATATGAGTGACCATAGCCCAGGGACATTGACTCAAGCTTTCCCTAAAAAGCATATTCCTTCATGCAAAAGGTATATGGACTTTTATTTCAAACACAAAAGGAAGTCACAATTCAATGTATTTATCAGTATATTCATAGGAACTTAATTAGGAAGATAATAGAAAAATAGGCAAATCTCGTGTATCTGATGACATTCTTAGTGTTTATGTTAGTGGACTATAATGGTCAGCTAATAGCATATTCAATATACTTCATAGGTTTGATCTGATAGCCAAAACGATATTAGATCAAAATCAGATGTGGATGACAAATGGATGATAAGAGAATGAACAAGAGCTGATAACAACTTTGGCTCTGCACCTGCAACATTCCAGGCCTTCATAGTTAAATAAGTGACTAGTCAATCAATGGGAAGGATCTACTTAGGCTTGACTTTCTCATGGACTTTCAGTTGACAGATTCTTCAACGCCATGAGTATTTAGAGATGTTTGGAGACACTGTATCCTAACCATTTGAATTGGGCACAGGCCCCAGGGAAGCTCTCAGATGTCTTATAAAGTATAGGATGGTCTCTCTACAGTAGAGTTGGTTTTTATTCAAAATATCAGTAGTATTAGACATTCTGAACTAGAGGTTGATTAACATAAGAAAAGTAATATTTTAGTAAAAATTTAAAGCCCAAATATTTAAAGTCCTATATTTAAAACATTCAATTAAAGTTAGATTTGGTTGTAAATACTGAGAATCTCAGTACTCAGAAGGTAGAAGCAGGAGGTTCAGGAACCTAAGGTCATCTTATTGATTGTATAGGGAGTATAGGATCAGCTTTGTCTATGATATCTTGTCTCCAAAAAGGAAAAACAAAAAAAAAAGAACAGGAAAGGAAAAATATATTGCAAAGGAGGATTATTGTTCAAACTTTCCTCCTCTGCACTAAGATAACCCAAAGAATTTCAAGTTCTACATACTTAAGGACATCCATAAGCTTTAATATTCTCAAAACCCATACACATTTCTATGCTAGTTGGCACATCTCTATAATTAACTCTAGTTTCTCCCAAATATACAATGAGATTGACACTAATAGTATGATTTATTTGTGCTGATTAAATTGTCTCCTAATTATAAAAGTGTAAAAATAGAACCAAAAAACTCACTTAGCATAAAGACATTTTTTTCATAACAAAACTAATTTTCTAGTTCAATTTAAAATGATTACCTTTCTCTTTAAACACACTTATATAATATTACTTTCAAAATTCTTTTTAAAAGTATGGGTTAGCATTAGAACCTTGAGAAGACAGTCTTTTTTGTAGTACATGAAACTTATGAGATCTGTATTCGTGGTAATTGTCATGTTTCTGATTGATGGCACAACTAGCCACTGTGTTTTTTTAAATGCAGTGACCTTGTGTAATTATCGCACAACTAAAAGTTAATATAAAATTTCGAAAATATTTTAAATTATATTCTTATATTTAAATTTGAAAAAAATCATTAACTTATATAGAACATTAAAAAAGTCCAGAATGACAGGAAGTTATTTAAGAACTAATAGAATATCTAGAATTAATAGGGGTCATTCATCATTATATTTATGAAATAATTAAAAACATAAAATGTATATTATACAACAGCTAGACTAAAATGAATGAAATGGAATATCCTGCCTTAGTTTCTCTTCTTGTTGGATCATAGCATACTCTGTAAAAAAACAGCTTAAGGGAGAGAGGGTTCATTTGGAATCACAATTTGAGGTACTTTTCTCCTTGGTGAGGAAGTCAAAACATAAGGAGATTCAAGTAGTTTGTGACGTAGCATCCACAATCTGTAAGCATAGAGAGGGATTTTGTATGCTGCAGCTCAGTGTATCGTCTCCATTACAATCTAGAATTCTAGTTAGGGAATGATATCAGAGACAGTGAGCACCCCCCCTCAGTTAATGCAAAACATACAAACCTCTATAGGCATGTGATGTAGGAGGGTCATCTGTCTATGTGTTACTATCATTGGTTAATAAAGAGACTGCCTTGGCCTTTTAATAGGGCAAAAAAATTAGGTGGGTGGAGTAGACAGAACAGAATGCTGGGAGGAAGAAGGCAGTGAGGCAGACGCCATAGCTCTCCTCTCTGAGATGGACGCAGGTTAGAATCTTCCCGGAAAGCCACCACCTCATGGTTCTACACATAGTAATAGAAATGGGTTAATCAAGATGTGAGAGTTAGCCAGTAAGAGGCTAGAGCTAATGGGCCAAGCAGTGTTTAAAAGAATACAGTTTCCAATTATTTTGGGTAATGCTAGCTGGGTGGTGGGAAGTGGCCCGCTGTTCCTTCTACAGGCATGCCTAGAATTCCATGTTCTAGGTGAAGATTATTCTAGATTCGGTTGTTACTAAATAATACCCTCCCTTATTTCAGTATCTAAAACAGTCCTTTCAGAGAATATGTGTGTTAAAGATGTTATCTCATCATAACATATGATAAAAACATAGAAGAAACCATGTCTTATTTGTACTTGCACTGATGGTATGTAGGACACAAAAGCAAAGGCCAGGTTTCCAAGAGAAAATAAACTAAGAGGAACTGGATAGCTGCAAGATCCACATTAAAGTTGCTTAAACTACCTCCATTTTGTATGTGGCAGATATGTGTCAAGTCTCTTAGTCTTCTACTTACTCATTCGTTTGGAGTTTTATGAGGATGATATTTTAAGAGGAATCCTTTCCTAAGGGTCAGGTCTAACACAGACAGGCTGAACAATGGCCACGACTGTGCTCTAGCCAATATATATATACCTGTGGAAACTACAGAGCTGTCGAACCCATTATAAACTTCATCTCGTTTTAGTAATGGTCAAGCATTGGCAGTTCATTAATGCTGTTGATGACATACTGCCTCCTAGAGGCAGGTTGATTCCATTCTCAATCTAAGGCCATAGCTCAGAAACAACTTCCTAAAACTTTGTCAGGAGTCTTTATCATGTTCTGTAAATGGAGACTGCTCTTTCATTCCTGGCCACCCAGACCCGAATAATCACACAGTAACTATGTTAATTACAGCACTGTTGCCCAATGACCCAAGCATATTTCTAGCTAGCTCTTACATCTTAAATTGACCCATTTTTATTATTTTATATTTTGTCATGAGGCCATAGTTCATTGCTTCTTACTTCTTAGATAGCTACATGCTGTCTGCCTCCTTCAACAGCTATATAGCATCTCCCTGATACCACCTTCTTTTTCTCTGTATCTTTGTTCAGATTTCCAGCCTGGCTTTACTCTGCCAAGCAATGGCTGAAATAGCTTTATTTATGAACCAATAAAAGCAACACATATACAGAAGGATATCCCACATCAATGTCTTTTATTATAACTCTTATCTTAGAGTCTCTTCTAGTTAAAATAAATGATGTGGTTTTGGCTAATCATATGACACCATTTCCTTTATTTATTATAACATTTTCACTTTTCTGAGGACATTTAATGTGCCTCATAGTCTGAGGTCCATATGAATAGAACTTCAGTGATTGCTTATGAATTCAATACATGGATGAGAACATATCAAAGAATGGAAGAGTGAATGAATGAGTGAATAATCCACACTGCAAAGTTAAATGGTGTTGAATTTTTAAAGATTGGGTTGACTTTTTGAAGTTATAAGTCTTATCATTGTAGCATCACACTCCATGTATTGGACAATTCATTCTCACCTACATACCTATGTAGACATGACCAAAGCAACCCAGTGAAACCATGGTCAAAGATAGCAATTACCCATACACAACTTCTCAAATAGAAAAGGAAATAATTTTTCATTTTATTTTAAGTTCTTTTTATTGAAAGATTTTATAGTGGTATTGATTGACAAATATTGATAATAACCAGTATTTTAAATTTTCTTTTTTCATAGTATTCATTACATTTTTAAAGAACTTGTGTGTATGTGTGTGTTGGAATATTTTTCTGCATATATGGCTGTATGTGTGTACCTGTACAAACCTGGAGGCCTGTGATCAATGTTAATAGTCTTCTTCAATTGATCTCTACATTATGTTTTGAGATATAGTTTCTCATTGAGCATGGATTTATTGTTTGAAAATATCAAGACTAGGTGGCCAGGAAGATTTAAGTTTCCTGTCATTGCATCTTCCTTGCTAGGATTATAGATATGTATGACCACACCAGCCTCTGTGTATGGTGGGGAGGGCAGGTAGTACAGTGAATTGAGGTCCTCTTGCTCACAGAGCAAGCAACTTACTGATTGGGGCATTTCTTCAAACCCTCATTACATCTCTAAATCATCTACACTTTGTATTGTAGCTGACTGCACAGCCTCATGAAATGAAAACCAACTGTATCTTCAGTTTATTAGGCAGCACCTCATAGACACTGACAGGTAATTCTGTAATGCATATTTGGTGCACAGCTGGAGATCCCAAGACACCAAGGTTGTCAGTACTGTCTACAGTATCCACATAGAGATGGCTGTTTCTATCGCTCCCACTGTTTCATTTTCCTTTGTCTGACTTCACTCTGGGAGCTGGGTCTCTTCACACTTGTGGAAAGCAGTAGCTCTTTTCTGAATCACCTCGCTGCAATCTCCATAAGGATATACTTCCAGAAACTGCAACCAGTTCTCTTTAAAGGTTTATTAAACAGGACTGGGACACACATTCTCCCTTTGGCAGTTGCTGATAAAGAAAAATGCTGTCATTTCGACGGGCTTCAATCACCTGCCCTAAAGTCATGGGCACATAAACATATTCCAATGGAAATATGAGTTTCACTTAGGAAGACAGAAAGACATTTTAGATATTTTTTCTGATGTTCCAAATATCTTGCAAAGGGTACTGAACAAATTATAGAAAGAAGCTGAGAGATAGCTGTGCATACATTACTAATTAATGATATATCTTTATTTGCATCTTGGTTTCTGGTTTCAGACTAATGTCCTTATTCCCACTGTTAAGTTGATGTTTTGGGGTTAATATTATACTGGCTTCTGCGCAACATATGTAGTAACGTTGAGCAACTGAGTAACATTTAAATCTTCATATATTTTTAAAAATACTTTTTGTGCTTAAAAATGACCATTGAACCAATATCTTTTATTTTGATGGGCTTTAATCCTTTATATGTGAATATTTTAAAAGGTTTTCATTGCCTTCTCATAAATGGTTTTTGGAAAGGTGGTATTTCACTCTTTAGAAATAGATGTTTAGAATGAGGTCATTCTGATGGAATACTCATTCTCAGCCTTGTTTAGCTGCTTTGTCCAACCACTCCACCGTAATGGTTCTGTACTGAATAGGCTTCTCATTTTGCCAGTAGAGAATTTATTATGCTTTGCTTAAAAGCCTTACTTCCTCTAATATTTAAAAACCATCTTGCTTGAAAAATTAAACACAAATACATTTTGTACTCTGCAGTTATTGGAGTGTTGGATGATGTTTAAAATATCCATTAATGTATAACAATGCAATGTACATTCATATTTCTTCAATGATAGTTCTAAGAGCAAAGAAACATTACCAAATGAAAAGCCGCTAAACAGGAGGCTTACTGCAAGATATAAAAATACTCTTTTCGAATAGTAGAAGAACACAGAATTTCAAAATAATGGAAGATGAAAGACAGCGTGTGGGTCTAGGGAGATGGTTAGTGAGTAAAGTACCTGTTTTCTAAGTGCGAGGACCCAAGTTCAGATCCCCAGAGCCCAACAGAAGAGAGCACGGCAGTCTGTGAGAACCAGCATGAGACTCAAGGCAAAAATAACAGGCAAGAGGCTGTACCTCAAACAAGGTGGAAGGTGAGGGCTGACCCCAGAGGTTGTCCTCTGACCTCCACACATGCGCCTAGGCATAAGTCTGCACTGACATGAACTCATGCATCTTTAACAAGCTCACCTGCATGCACATCTTATCCATTGAGAAATGTACACAAGGATTCAATAAGTAAGAAAATAATAACAACCTTCAGATGGGGAGAGTTAATGATGCAAATGTCTTCCTGCTTCCCGAAACTAGCCAATGAGAAATAAACAGGATCTTTGTGTGGGAAGGAATTCTCCATGCTTTTAGTCAAGGATATAATAATTCTTTAAATCTGTGCATGGAGTTTTTTGTACAACTAATGCTTCCCATTCAAATCTAGTCCAAAGCCCAAGCATGAATGCTGTACCTGACTTTCAACCCAAAGAACTGGAAGAGGAGGACTTTAGAGAACAGCTCCAATTGGTCCATATATGAAAAGGGAGGCACATGTCCAAACCAAAGACCTGTAGTAAACCAAATAAAGCCTAAAGGCAGAAAAAGAAAGGAAGCAAGAGACAGGCTATTGTGTCAAGCAAGAAAGCAATCTTCTAAATACTAATGTATGTTCATGTTAACTAATCAATATTCTCAGAGAACGAGTCAGTAGGAATGAGAAGAGGCTCCAATATTCAACTCTCTTTGAGACTGCTTTCTAAGGTTGACACAACTTCCTGTCTTGTGGGATCCAGAGGATCATGTATAGGAGACATAATCCCATGGACTTTCATCTAAATACATAGGAAGGGGTATTGCATAGTTTTCATCTATAAGAACAATGGAAAATCCATTGTAGATATATAAGGGAAAACAAGCATTCATTTCATATTGGAGATTTAGGGTGTCTTTCTACAAATAATTTGGAAGCTGGGAAGGCATCTCTGATCTGACCTACTCATTTTATGTGGGAAACCCTGACAATTTATGTGGGTCAAGGAAAATTCAGATCCAGATTGAATGTCATAAAAAGTTCTTTTATTTGCATTTTTATGTGTTCACTACTATTGTTATTGTGAGTGTACATGCATGTGTTTAGTTGTGTGCATGTCACAGTGCACATTGAAAGAGTAGAGGACAACTTGCAAAGGTATATTCTCTCTTTTCATCATGTGGGTCCTGTATATCCAATAATGTATGTCATCACACTTGGACCCAGATGCCTTTACTCACAGAGCCCCCTAACTATACCAAAATTACTTTAAAAGGAAAAAAAGATAAATATGTTGAGAAGCTGCTAATAAACTAACAAAACAAATGAATCTGATGGTGAAACTTTCAATGTTATGATAAAGATGCTTGGCTTGGTCACACTACAGCTAGTCTCCTTAACTTCTCTTAGCTCAGCTGCACTTATGAAAGCTGATTTTTATCAAGACTGCCTTGCTAAGTCATTTTGTCATACATGCTTACCACTGGCATCTGTATAGCCTTTATGTTTGACTGAGCTTCTGATACCCCAGTATCCCTCAGGTGAAATTTGATCACCTTGGCTTTCTTCTGCAAGAGTTCTGTAATGTTGGCTTACCCAAAATCCCCTTCCCTAAGGATGATTCATCTTTTAGTTGAACATTCTCTAAGGGAAAACCAACTCTTCAATAGTGACATTAAGACTTCTTATTAATTATAAAACTCAGTTGATAGTTTAAGGTTGCTTCTAACTAACTCTTATAACTTATACTAACCCATTTCTATTCATTTATATGCTGGTTCAGGGCTCATTGCTTGTTGCCTCTCCTCCTGAATGTCCCACTTCCACTGTGTCTCCTGGTGACACAACCACTTTTTCTTCCCAACATCCTCTGTGTCTGGCTGTCCTCCTTCCTAGCCAATGGGTATTTAGCTTTTTATTAAACCAATAAGAATGTGCCTTGACAAAGATGTATCATCACACTGTACAAACAGATTATTCCATAATACATCTTTGTACTTTAATATCTATATATGCTGTCATGCTTCTTCATTATAAAAACCACTTACCCAAAATACAGTCATACCTAATTCCATCATCTCTTCCTTTATGAAAAGTTGATTATTAAAATTATTACCATTTTTATGAGCCTGAGTATTGAAACCATGGTCTTGAGTGTGTTGGGCAGATGCTCTATCACAGAGATATAACAGTCTCACCCTTATGGTCCCATAACCATGCTCTTCTGCCTACCATGATGGTCCTAAGTAATATTTCCCTTCCTTCAGTATCTTTTGTAGAACTAAAGTAGAATAATAATATAATCCAATTTTGCTTCTAAAAGATTTTTAAAAACTTAGTTTATTTTTTAGTTTTTATTTAAAATTTTTGCTTGCTATGTATTTTGATTGTACCTTTCCCCTCCAACAATCCTCCTAGAATGTCACCCCCTTTCAACCAACTCACCTTCATGCTCTCCTTCCCTCATTCTCTTTCTCTTTCAAAACATAAACAAAGATAAAAACAAAGAACCAAAAAAGCCAGTAAGACAAAAAAAAATTACCAAATCAAACAAAATCAAAAAAGCTCCTCCCCAGGCCCACGACAAATATACATACACAAATGGCATCCATTTTGTGTTGGCCAAACAGTCCTGACCTTTGAGCCTGCCCTGGAGTAGATTGTATGCTTGATACACTATAACCACTGATACTCCATTTGAGGAAACAATTTTACTAACAGGTGACAATTGCAGATGGCGTCTTAGTGGTTGATTTATGTTCATTTCTCCTTCTCAGTCCTGAAATTTTGTCTGGTTTGAGCCTGTATAGGTCATGTGTGCTGTCAGCGTTTCTATGACTTCATAGATCTATTAGCCCTGTTGGTCTGGAAGACGTTTCCTAGGAATCATCTACCTTCCCCAGGTCTAATGATCTCTCAGCCTTATTTTCCCCATAAATCCTTGAACATAGACAAGAGGGGCTTGATAAAGACATTCCATTATGGACTGAGTTGCCCAAAGTCTCTCACTCTCTGTGCATTGTCCAGTTGTGGGTCTTTGCGGCTTCTCTGATGAGGGCTTCTCTGATGATACACTGATCTATAGGGATAGCAGTTACCATTAGGAAACATTTTATTTCCCCTTTCTTTAGCATGATAATATACTGGGAACTTGGCATCTTTCCTTTCCATACTCAGTGATGAGGTGGGCCCTTCTCAAGAAGTCCCAGCGCTTGGCTTGTTGGCAGGGGATGGAAACTATCAACGCTCTCGTCCTTCGTTTCTGCCTTTCTACTCCAAATCCCTATCTAGCTTAGATTTTAACTGTGAAAACAAATTTATATAAGTAGAAAAAGTATCTGTTTTAACAGGGAATCATACATATATCTCTTTCAAGTCTTGGATATAATGAGTTTTAGGATTGTGGCTTTCATGCTTTATCATGACCGACAGACTGCATTTACTCCATGTTTTCTGAAGTCCATGTAACGATAGCAATTCACTCCTTGAATTAGATTCTATGATGTTTTAAAAGTTCCCGATATTCTTCTGTGTATATGATTTTCTCAGTGAGAAATTGCTTACATTATTTTATTCCCCAGAAAGAAGTCTCTTTCATCTTGTGTCACATGAGCATTGGGTTTTGATGTTACTCTGTCAGGCGACGTGGTGATAAAGACAAAAATCTGCAAATGGAAGTGGCAATCTTCTAATAAATCCGATTGTGGGAGAAAGCTGAATTATTGCATTTGAAGGGAGTGCGTTTCAAGTGAGCTATCCTGTGTCAAGTGAAGTTAGTTGTGAGAATGCAACGGTTTAGAGAATTGCGACATCAGTTCACTTGGAGAACATGAAGTGTTAGGAGGCCAAGGTGTAAAACGTACAAACTGCAGTACAATTGCTTCAGGTCAGGCTTTCAAGGGGTGTCTATTAGATTCAATTATTCGCCCTCCATTTTTATGGAAGACAGCAATGAAGAAAATGTACTAAAAGAGGACAAGTGTGATGCCGAAAATTGCATTGAATGAAGAATAATTTGGCAAGGAAAAGGTATGTGAAATCTAGGTGGCTGTCTTTCCATATTGAAGGGACAAAGTGCATAGGACACATTAGGTTTGGCCAGCATCCTTCCAGGGAGAAGAAGTAAGAGGGAGAATGGACACGAGAAAGAGATAGAATTTGTGTCTTTTAAGAAAGAGTTTTGTAGCAGGGGAGGTTTTTTTTTTTTTTTTTTTTTTTTTTTTTTTTTTTTTTTTTTTTTTTTTTTTTCCTGTTTCTTTTCAAGTTCACTTTGTAGATGGCAAATTCAGCCCCTGCAGCTTTCTTGAGGCAAGCTGACTGCTTCAGATGGAAAAGTTGATTCCTTAGTTTTTCAGACATCTCTCACACAGTGTTTCTATGCTGCCTTCTTTATTGGCAGCTTCGGAATGCTCCAGTTTCGTCCTCTGAGAATAGAAGAAAATATCTACCAGGAAGACGGAAAGGAGGTCACAGCTCTCCTCTCTGTTTTGTTCCCTCAGCCCTAACCTTCCACATTTATGTTTCTTTGAGAATTGAGACGGACAAAACTTAATCTAAATGCTTATTGCCCGTGTTCAACAGAAAGTGAAAGTTTAAGTTGATAGGAACAGAGGTACAGGTGCCGTTTGAACAGGTCATAACAAAGTAAAGGTGAAGTTTTGTGTTAAAGACACACTAACCCCACTTTGGTTCTAGACTTTATACATTCCCCCTCCTTCCTTTATGTTCCCAGAGTCATCCCAAACAGTATCCTGTAAATGGGGCCTGCTTCTAAAAAAATGTATGGAAAGACAGATGTGTTGCGCATTTGAGAGCTAACGTGAGAACACTACTCTATTGTTGCACTCAATGTGATTCTTACAACAGGCTAAGCTTGCTCCAGTGCTTTGGGGACTAGTGAATCTTGACTGTGGCTCGGTGGGAAGGAGCCACAAACCTCCTCTTTCATGAGTACTATATATCATTGAGGAAGCAAACCAGATTTAATCTTTTTTTTTTTTGGTTTTTCGAGACAGGGTTTCTCTGTAGCTTTTTTAGAGCCTGTCCTGGAACTAGCTCTTGTAGACCAGGCTGGCCTCGAACTCACAGAGATCCGCCTGCCTCTGCCTCCCGAGTGCTGGGATTAAAGGCGTGCGGCACCACCGCCCGGCACCAGATTTAATCTTAAACTGTATCCAGAACCAGAGAACGCTTCCAAGCCTACCGTTCTGCCTTCAAAGCATGACAGCCCTGACTCGTAACACATGAATAATTATCACCTTGAATGGCACTTTTTACAGTTCTTTTTTTCCTTTAACCAGTTTCGATGTTTTCAGACATCTTTTCTTTGTTTTGTTTTCAGACAGTCCAGCCTAAAATTCATGATTGTTCTCCCTCATGTTCAGCAGTTGAGCGTTGATATCTAATCAAGCTAAGCCCTCCTAAACCTGCCCAAAGATAACCACATCTAAATAATATCTCACAGGTGTGCCTGAAAACTTCTCTAGCAAGGGATTCTGGACCCTGCCAACACTAACCATCAAAATAGCCTCCTGAGGGTTTAAGACAACTAACATGCTCTTGCCTGGTGGTAGTGGTACACTCATTTAATCCCAGAACTTGAGAAGCAGAGGCAGAGGCAGAGGCAGAGGCAGGCGGATCTCTGTGAGTTTGAAGCCAGTCTGGTCTACAAGAGCTTGTTCCAAGACAGGCTCCAAAGCTACACAAAGAAACCAATCTCGAAAAACCAAAAATAGAACAAATTAACATAAAAAATGATTTCCGAGGCTGAATAATGACCTACATGTCTAAATTAAGTCAATAAAATTATCAACATAATAAATAAGAATGTTAAAAGATTTAGACTTACAGATTTACATATAAATTTGTCATACATACCATGATTTTTAACAGTATCACAAATACTTGAAATATAAAAATGTCATGCTATGTAGAAAATAAATATAGTAAAATTTGCATGACAATTGATGTGTCTCCCAGGGAAGCATATTTAAGATGGAGACCAATTACAGGAGAGGTGGCTTTTAAAGTGAGAAGTTCCAGATGCTATTTATACTAGCATAGAGAGTCCATGCTGAACAGTACTGCTGTGTTGTACTCTGAGATATGTTTAGTTTTATGGGCAGTTGCTTTAGCAAAGATAGAGAAAGAGAATATGGTTCTTTCTTCTATGCTTGCTTAGAAATAGCAGCCTCTGACCTGATTTCCTGTTATTTGAGCCCCAGTTCACAGGGTCTTTTCTTCATTGTCAGCTTAGTTGATAAGTAGAAGCTCCTGGCTTAAACCAGAATAGCTCTGCCTGATAGGCCTGTACTTTAAAGTAACCCATACTGTCCTGTGGGAGAAGTCATTGCAACTCATCCACAGTAAAGTTCTTCTGGCTTCTGTGGCAGTTCATCTGTCCCTAAATTCCTTCCTTTTTATCTCTCATTACTTAATATAATCAGAGTTTCTCTGTTTTAATTTTATCAACCCAATCTTTGTTGTTTTAATTTTAACAATAAATATAAAATAATCACAAATAATGAAGAAATTTAGGGCAAATAAACAAAATTCCATGCTAATTAAGATAGACAAGTGAAAGAGCTCTCAGAGTAGAAGGTAGAAAGCAGACTTGGAAAATGCTGAAGATGCAAAACTTATTAACTAGAACTCATAGAGCTCCTTTACATAGCAAAAGCTCCCTGTGGCAAGCGTTGTGCTTTCTAAAGCCCCTGCCTGTCATCTTGTTCTGACTTGCACCCATCAGTGTTCACAGAAGGCTGACAAACTGTTTAAAATTGGCCAAACTTGGGCCAGTGTGACACCAGCCCTTTACATCCATTCTATTTAGTTTGAGGATGGAAAAGTGGATCCGTGTGGTAGAAGGCTTGTGCACCTTGATTGGGAGTGGCATGCATCACTCCCATTAATATTTTTGAAGCTAACCCCAATGCAAGGGTTACCTAATTCAAGAAAATCTGAAAAGCACAAGGCAAAACTGGAAGCTAAAATACTGGAAAGAAGTGTTCGCTCTTCAACTCACTAAAAATCAGCCTCCTTTTTTCTGGAAACTCATCCTCCCATCCTTCTCTTTTTCACTGGGGAGAAAAATCAAAGACTCATCAAATTACTTTTTTGCACAAAAACATCCGGAATCACTGCAGGATGGATATCAAATGACAACAAAATTCCATGACAAATTGTGCACCCAGAAGATAAATTATGACTTTCCCCAAGATATAAAAGAAAAAAGAAAAAAGTATTGAAAAGTTAAAAGTAACAAAATTTTCCTCCAACAGAGGGGAGGATGGGTGATAGGGTGATTGAGGCTCATCTGCAGTTATTCACCATTCTCCTGGGGCAGAAATCATGGAAGACCCTCATAGATGGGACATTTTTTTATATGTCATTTATGTTCTTAAATTGATAAGGCCAGTTGATGTGGGGTTCCCCTCTGTATGCTGTGAATACCATTGGTTAATAGAGAAACTGTGTTGGGCCTGCACAGGGAATAGAAGTAAGCCAGGAAAACTAAACGACACACTGCGAGAAAGAAGGCAAAGTCAGGAAACAACATGTAGCCCTGCCGGCGACAGATGCCTGAACATTAGCTGGTAAGCCACAATCACATAGCCATACTCAGAATAATAGATATTGGTTAAATTAAGATGTAAGTGTTAGCCAATAAGAAGCTAGAGCTGTAATACCATATCTGTGTGGTTATTTTGGTGTTAAGTGGCCGGGAACTAACTAGTGGCCTCCATACTACAAATTTACAATTTTTTTTTTTTTTTTTTTGGTTTTTCGAGACAGGGTTTCCCTGTAGTTTCTAGAGCCTGTCCTGGAACTAGCTCTTGTAGACCAGGCTGGCCTCGAATTTTAACCATTACTTTAATCCAAAAGGACCTGCATATTAACAATGCAGTAACTCTACCCAATTTTTCTATAAAGCAGAGCATGTCATGACTGAAATTGCATTAGTAAACAATGTGATTCTTGTGTTTGCGTGTATGTGTTTTCTGTAACCTGCCTGTTGTAAACGTTTTCACTTGAAACTAATTTGACTGTTATTTACTGCTTTTTACATTTTGCTCATTGCCAAAATGAGATAAGTATATTTTCCATACAGTTATCTATTTTTTCATGACCAACTATGATCTTAGATGAACTTTTCACTGGCTAAGATTAAACAAGTTACAATTCTGTGTCTTAATATTTGTTGCAATGATAAAAGACCATGATCAAAAACTTTGCATCCTAGTCTGTTATCAAAGGATATAATGGCAGGAACTCAAGGCAGGGATCCATGAAGCAGAAACCATGGAGGAACACTGACTACTAGTTACATTCTCATCACTTACTCTGCCTGATTTTTTTATATCACCAGGACCAACAGCCTAGGGGAAGCACTGCCCACAGTGAGCTCGGCTTTCCCATACCAATCATAAATCATGTACCTCAGGATGATGGGGGCACGCTGGTTCTTCATTACAAAATGATTTTATCTTGTGTTGAGTAAACAAATAACTAGCCTGCACACTCCCCAAGTTATTCTTTTTAATTTTCAACCACAATACTACCAAATAACCCTTCACATGATGGACAATAATTGCTTCCTTTTTAATAATAGATTTCTAGGTGAAACAGCCATACTACTATCAGTTTTGAATATTGATTTCTGTAAGTGAAGACTGTGCATTTGTTTCCCAGTAACCCAGACCTGAATAATCACAAAGAAACTAAGTTAATTACATCACTGTTTGGCCAACAAATTAGGCGTTGTTCTAGCTAGATCTTATATTTTAAAATAACCCATTTCTATTAATCTATATATAATTATGGGTATGTTTCCTAATGGTTAGGTCCAGCATCTTTCTCCTTTGGCAGCTACATGGCGTTTCCTCCTACCTAGTTCTTATAACTTAAATTAACCCATTTTTATTGATATGTGTTTTGCCACAAGGCTGTGGTCTACAATAAGGTTCTGGCATGTTTTATTCCTTCGGCAGCTATATGGAGTCTCTTTGATGCTGCCTACTCGCTCTCTTTATCTCTGTTCTGATTTCCTGCTTGGCTTTATTCTGCCCTTCCATACACCAAAGCAGTTTCTTTATTAACAAATGGTAATAAAACATATTCACAGCATACAGAAGGGAATCCCACATCAGGTTACAGATTAAAGTTTGTCCTTTAATGCTTTGACTTCATCTACCTGAACATTTTGACATCAGATCTTTATATATTCCAAGCATTCTGAATGATCCTTCAACATACAGGTATCAACACTTCACCTTCAATAGGACAGTATTAAAGAGGTGGGGACTTATAAGGTGTGTCGATCAGTGGGTGTGAAGATGGTCCTCATGAAATGGTTCCAGCTAATGCCCTCCCACTCTATTATTCTTCATTATGTGGCGACCGAGCAATGGCCTCTTCTACTATGTGATGGTGGAACTTGAAGTTCTCTCCTAGATCCTCATATAGTATGGTTTAATTTTAGAATCCTATCTTGAACTGTGACAAAAATTTATTTAAATATTACCTATTATTTGATATTGTCACATAAGCATAAATTAATAAGTAGATGTACCTACCATGGGTGATCAATAATTTATATTAGATTTAGATGCAAACTTTTTTCCTTATGCTCATCAATGTTTTTGAAGATGGAGTAACTGCCCCCACCAGACATTTAGTGAATCACAACTTTCTTGAAGAACTTTTCTTCCAGTTTTGATGAATATTATTCAGACTTCACTCTATAATCTACACTATACCAAATATACTAATAGGTTTTGGATTTTCTAACTTGTGAATGGCTTGTCTTTCAGGATTTAATAACATAATATGTTTTAATTACCTTTTAACATGACTCTAAGTTTTAACAATTTTTTAATAAATTCGGTGAAAGTACAAAACGCTTCCTAAATTAAATAAATGTACACAAAATATGCAAAAAGGAATTATAAACAACATTCTTTTCTGAAACCATTTACAATTTCCATACAGGTGTAAAAGAGTTACTGTGAGATTTATTCTCTTCAGTTGATTTCTAGGCATAAAACATTAAAGAATGCATTAGCTTGCCAGTTTTGACAAGGGCTAAGAAAAAGATTTAAGCCTAATGCGAAGCAGCACTCTGTCCAACCTATTTAATCAAGTTACATTGTTCAGACTTCATGAGGAGGAGGTTTTGTAACCTTTCACAGAAAAATAAATAAATATTGGTCTTCCTCCCACTGAATAAAAAAATCCATAAAACAAAGCATTCACAACAAATCAGTTTATTGAATATGGATGTGTAATTAGTGTCTAAAATATAGCAAGAAAAATAAAAATATCTATCTGGTAAAACTACTTATTTATATAGTGTAAGAAATACATTAATGTCCACAAAGCATGATATCTGTGTGTGTAGGATACTATATATATATATAAAATCTGACCACCAGGTGGATTGCACTCAAGTGGCCCCAAATACTTCAAGCCATCTTTGTACTTTAACAGTGGCTTTTTTTCTCCCTGGCTTACATGGACAGTTTTATTATTGGCTTCTATTTTTGACTTTTAGGAAATATATCATATTTTAAGAAATATATAATAATCATTATAAAAGTTCCCACTGTTCCTCTTATGCTTCCTGAAATACATTTCCGCACCTCCTGTATAACCTTATTCTAGACATAGAGTTCAGCACTTGTGCAAGCTTAACTAAATGTTGAGCCAGACACATTCTGCTTTGGTAGTACTTACCTCAGCTGGCAGCTACCGTGGTTACAAAATTAAAAAGTAATAGACATGGGTACAATGCTTTAAGGACAACAATATTCAAACCCATGCAATTCTTTTAAGTCTGCAAGCTATGCTTTTATACAGTTCCCTTTCTGCAGGAGAACTGTATATGTCTCAATCTCTATAAAAGGCAAACTTCGACAAAGCACTCTTTTGCCATCCGCTACCCCATACTTTTACCAATATAAGCTCCTATGTATAGTAAAAGATGGAACTCTCCATTACATATTTTATTTTATATAAGCTCCTATGTATAGTAAAAGATGAACTCTCCATCGCATATTTTATTTTATATAAGCTCCTATGTATAGTAAAAGATGAACTCTCCATCGCATATTTTATTTTATATAGGCTCCTATGTATAGTAAAAGATGGATCTCTCCATCGCATATTTTATTTTGCATTTTCCCCCACTGGATCATACCAGATCATCTCATTGATTCTGTGCTTAGTGCCCAGGGAAATTGCTCTCAACAGTTGGCACTATGCGTATTCCTGAGGCTTTTTCCCTGTTCTGTGTATGTACACACTACTCTCCTTTCCAGTACTGTGAGACATGGTTAATGTTCCCAGTGTTGTTTTCTATTATGTACCTGCCTCGGTTGATGGAGAAAAGCTCCCAGGATTAGGAGTTATAGTTAGTAATTCCAGATAAGAAATCCATTAGTCCCCTGCTGATTGGAAGGGGAAAATATTCAAGAAAGGACGGAACTTCCAGGAAAATTACAACTGTTACTTGCACGATTGACAAATCTAAAATCCTCAAAAGAATCAACAGTAAAATGGAGAAGAAAAGAGCCTGCAAGGTGCACGAATTTAACAAAGTCTTGTGCTGCTCAATGGTCCACTGCTCTTTGCCAAGGGAGAGACCATCTCCATGGGTATTGCAGACATCCTTTGCAAAGGCATGAGTACGCTGATCTGAGATTAGTCTGTACAGCTTCTGACAGTACACTAGAACGATGATAAAGTGACAATAAATACTGCAAATGTGGGGTAAGCATCATATGCCAATAACAACATTTAAAAATAAGCACATGTTTATTTGGAATTGTGGTGTGTGTGTGTGTGTGTGTGATGACTGTGTGTGATATGTGTGGGCATATGCATCCCACAACATATGCTTGAAGGTCAGAGGATAGCTTTTATTTCTTCACCTGTTATGTATGATTCTGAGTCCACCGTTGTCCTGCATCATACCCACGAGTGTTTGCATGTGATTGGTGAACTGAAAATGGAAATGAAAACTCAAAACCTGTGAATAAAAAAAATCCTTCTTTTATCTTTTAATGTAAGTATGACATACTTTGTCATGGTGGTAGGAAAGTGTATGTTACATATTCAAATAAGCTGAGACCTTGAAGTTCTAAATATTATTGGCTAGTAACAACAAAAAATGTATTTAGCATGGAAAATATGTTTCCTTTCTTCTGCTGTAGAATAACTCAAAATATTAAATTAGTCACTGTGAAAAAATATTTAGAGAAATAATGGACTTTGCTTAAACTTTTGAGGCAAATTTATTTTACCTTAACATCTTATGGAATTTATGTTTTATTGCAAAGTCTATATTCTATTACTTGTATGTAATAGAAGATCATATGTTGTGCTAAAGATATAAAAATATGTCTATTTACCCCATACTTGGCACTAAGGACAGAAAGAATAATGAGGTCATCAAAGTTCAACTTAGTGAATTGGTGAGAAATGGTCCGGATACTCACAGTCAGGTGTCTTACTGAAAAGTCTATTTGGCATGATGACTACTCAGGAAAACTGAGTTCTTCAGAGCCCTGCGGGTTTGAGGTTTTGTATGGCTAACCTGTGAACTTCTTCTGCCCATGAGTTTTTCTGCTTATGTAATTTGGGGAAGGTACCTTGTGAATTTTATAAGTTTTTGGATCATATGAGACATGTGAATTGTTTTGTTTTGTTTCTCTGAGTCTTAATGAGCCTCCTCCATAGGATGCTTCAACTGGGATTCGATTTATCTACAATACTACACTAGTGAGATAATAAAACAGAGTAATAAACCTGAGAAAACAGAAGATATGTGAGTAATTTATTCCAACCAACATGCTATCTTTAATTATCAATGGATGATGAGGTAAAATAAGAAGTTTAAAGACATTTTATTTAGCCGGGTAGTGGTGGCACATGCCTTTACTCCCAGCACTCGGAAGAAAGAGGCAGGCAGATCTCTGTGAGTTTGAGGCCAGCCTAGTCTACAAGATCTAGTTTCATGACATGCTCCAAAACTACAGAAGAACCCTGTCTCAAAAACTAAGAAAAAAAGACATTTTAATTAATGTTTATATAGAAAACAAGCAACTATTTTGTAATGACTTATTATGTGAAAGAAGAAATTAGGAGCCTTTAAAATCAACATGACTCCCATTCATGTGGAATTCCTTAAAATTCCATCTTTTCTTTTTTGAAATAAGACTTTTAGAGATTTTTTGTGACTACTTATTGTCAGATTTTTCTTTCCTTGGTGACTCTCTAACCATACAATATTGACTTCTTTAAAATATTTAGAGATACAAATGAGTATTAGATATATTCACAATTTATAATTTCAAGAGATATGACAGCATATCATATATGTGATTTTTTTTTTTTTTTTGGTTTTTCGAGACAGGGTTTCTCTGTGGCTTTGGAGCCTGTCCTGGAACTAGCTCTTGTAGACCAGGCTGGTCTCGAACTCACAGAGATCCGCCTGCCTCTGCCTCCCGAGTGCTGGGATTAAAGGCGTGCGCCACCACCGCCCGGCTATATGTGATTTTTTTTAAAGGAAAATAGTCCCAGAGTAAATTTGAATTAGATGGTCAATGATGATATAGACATACTGGAACTTTATGTGGACTTTGTTTTTGCGATCATCATCAACACATCATCTGTTTGCACACCAAATGTTGCCCATCTCCCTGTACTTTTTTTGTTCACCAGAAGATTTATGATAAAAGACTAAGAGTAACATTGACAATATCTCTGCAGCTTTGCTATATGGTGTCTAAAAGTAAAGACAACATTTTTGGCTTTAAAGTATGATACATAGTAAAGTGAACTGTGAAGTATGCAGTTTCATTATAAAAGAGTTAGACAGTACTTTATATGATTTCTACAAATAACATTGTAAATTATTCCCTTCTTAGGGTTTATATGTGATACAATATTGGTGCTTGTCACTACATGAAAAATGAAAACATATGACAAAAGATTTCCAGCTCAAGTCATGTAAACAGTATTATTTTCTTTCTATTGTAGGAAATAATCACACCTTAGATTTGTATACAAAGTTTAAGTCTTCTCTAGTTCTTTCATTCAGAAGGGTAGGATCTGTGACTTACCTGAAGAAATTATGCATCCTTCCTGGAACAATAATGATATCATTGGTGTCGACAGGTTTATAGTTCTAAGTCGTTTGGAGGCAACACGGTGTTAGAAATTCTTAGAAAAACATACAGGACAAACTTCAGCATGGTCGATTTTGTGATCTCTGTTGTGTTTTGGAAAAAAATTCTTCTAGGACCTCCAGATGCTGAACTTAAACTCAGACAGGAGCCTGTTTAAGAAATAAGCAAATGTAAATAATTTGTTCTAGATAGTATGTCCTCCAAAAAAATATTGTTGCTTTAAATTCTCAGCTGTAGAGCAGAGCATGTTCCAGTGTTGAGGGAATGTGGGTCTATTGGTCTGTGTACTTTAGCATGTTGTATGAGTGTGGAGTGCTGATTTACAGGACAATTATGAAAACTATGAACAGTATATTGCTTAATTATCCATAGGATTAAAGATGGTCATTGTCCTTTACTTTGGTTCATTTGATCAACATTCTTTGATTTTTATAGAAATCTGGAAAATTAAAGCTTGGGAAATTGTTTCAAGTTCATGATTACCTTTAAAAATCACTATATTTGTGATGTGTGGTTCAATGATATAGCTGTAGTTGAAATGAAGAACTAACTTCCATCATGATTTGAACATAATCTGTTCGCATTGCTTTTTCCTTGTGTATTTAATAATTCATTGTTTTGATTTCTAATTAAAAAATCTGTCATCAAATCTATTTCAGCATTTAAAAAATATAAATATTGTCTCATTCAATCCATCAACTGTGATGCTTGAATTTTTTAAGGTTACATTTAGTTGTAGTTTTCTGATAGCAAAAAATATATTATTCATTCCTATCACTTGCTATTATGTGAAATATATGCACTCATTTCATTAGCAAACAGTTGCTGATCCACTAATGTATTGAGTCAGCTGAGCATATGAAACATGTAATCATTCACATGCTTATTTCTTTATAGAAGTTTGCATGACTTAAGGGTGTTCAACTGAAAAATATTCAGTAATGAAATAGAAGAATACAGATATATTTCATAATACTTACTGGAAGCTGGTGTTTTGCTGACACACAAAGATAAATTTCAGCTTTTTGCTTTTTTGAAATTTGTTTCCTGATGCCCACACATATCAAACTCATGATTCATAGACCCCATTTCAGGATTCTGCGGGGGTAAACAGTGTTGCCCTCTGCTTGAATCATACATTGATCAGTTTCTGTGTGGGGCGAATGTCATTATCTAATGAACTATGTAGTATATTTCTTTTCTTTCTGAACTATGAAATTCATAAAGGAAGAAAGTTATTGTTTTCTAATAATGTGACACTGATAACTAAAACAAAGTAAAAGGAAGATAAATGGATGGAAACAGGATACATGTTTGTAGAGTTAGATGATAGGGAAAGAGATAGCTTCATACCCTGATCAAGGAGTCAAGGAACAATTAACATTTAAGTTACAGTAAGGAAAAAAACCAGACGTACAGATGATATGGGAAACAAGGCTACAAGACGACAAGAAATGGAATTTTCTTAACTTTTAAATGAAGTATTGACTTGATCACATGTATCCAATTTCATCAACCTGAAACTTGTTCAGAGTTCACAGTAACAAAGATAAAGCAGGCATTTGTCTTTCCAAAAGTAAATATAACCCGTAGTATACCTAAAGGTATATACAATTTATGAATTATACCCTGTATGAATTAGGTAGAGATGGGAGTCTCTCCCGTGAGAATAAATATGCTTATCATATCACTTACATGAACTTATTTGACCTTGTATATTTTGGGATTTGTAGCATAAGATAATGATATGTTATTTAGATAACCATAAGGTAATAAAAATCCATAATTCATTTATAATTTTAAGTGAAACTAGAGTTATTGTGGTGGTTCTCTTAATTTTAATTGACACCAAAGCCCATTTGGAAGCATATAGGGGCATATAGGCTGTATTGTGAACACTCACAGTTTGCTTACTTCAGAAAAAGTAATGTACTCAATTATATAATTCTGAGAGAAGATGTGATATAAGTCATGCTTAAAAGTCAAGTCATCTTAAATTTATAAAAATGTAATTATTTTACTTACCTTTAAGACTATTAGATAGTTAATAATGACCTGACATATGTTTAGAACAGAAGTGAAAACATACACACACACACACACACACACACACACACATATATATATATATATATTTAGTTAAAGGAAAATTAAATGCTATAGTAATATAAGCCAAAACAAGTAGTTATGTTTGCATCATGTAAAATAGAAATCAAAATTCACTGCAACAAAAAAATAAAATTTAAGATTTAAGAGGTAGAAAATTTTAATGATATGTGAAAATAGGAGTGAACTGATCAGTGTATAAATATATTTGGTTTACTTATCCTTTAGGTTAGATTAAGATGTCATTGTTTTTACTATTTATTTATTTATTTATTTTAAAAAACTATCTTTTTCATTTTACATATCAATCCCACTTCCCACTCACTCCACTCTTCCTTTCCCTTCACTTTCCCCCTACCCTCCCATTCCCTCCTGGCTACCTATGGGGAGTCAACAAAGTCTAGCACATTGCTTTGAGGCAGGACCTAGGCCCTAGCATTGTTCTAGGCTGAGCAAGGTATCCCTCCAAAGAGAATAGGTTCCAAAGCCAGTAGAGACAAATAAGGATAAAGCCTGTTCTCACTACCAGAGGCCCCACAGTCTTTCCCAACCATACAACTGTCACCCACATTCAAAGGGCCTAGTTTGGTCCTATGCTGGTTCTTTGAGGGCCCACCTTAGCTCAGGTAAGCTGTTTCAGTGGGTGTGCCCAACATGCTCTTGATCTCTTTGCTAGTATTCTCACTCTTCCCACACTTTGACTGGATTTTGGGAGTTCAGCCAAATACTCTGCTCTGGATATCTGCCTCTGCTTCCATCAGTTTCTGGGTGAAGTTTCTATTGTAACTTTTAGGATAGTCATCAATTTGACTACAGGGCAAACCCAGTCCAGTCACTCTCTCCGCTATTGTGTAGGGCATTAACTGGGGGTCGTCCTGTGAATTCCTGGGAATTTCTCTTGTGCCAGGTTTCTTGCTAGCCCCATAATGGCTCCATAAATCAAGATATATCTTTCCTTGCTCTCCATCTCTGTCCTTCCCCCATCTCAACAATCCCATTCCCTCAAGTTCTCTTCCACCTCCCCCTTTCTCCTCCTTTTCCAATTCTGCTCTCCCTTCTCTCCTCACCCCCATGTTCCCAGTTTTCTCAGGAGAGATTTCTATTTCACCTTTTGAAGGGGCTCTCTCTATATTTCCCTTAGGGTTCTTGTTACTTAGCTTCTCTGGGGTTGTGGACTATAGATCTGTTATCCCCTGCTTTACAGCTAGCATTCACTTATGAGTGAGTCCACACCATGTTCATCTTTCTGAGTCTGCATTATCTCACCCGGGATGGTTTTTTCTAATTCTATCCATTTGCATGCAAACTTAAAGATGTCATTAGTTTTTACTGCTGAGTAGTACTCCATGTGTAAATGTACCACATTTTCTTTATTCATTCTTTTGTTTAGGGGCATGTAGGTTGTTTCTAGGTTCTGACTATTACAAATAATGCTGTCACTATGAACATAGTTGAACAAATGTCCTTGTGGTATGACTGAGTGTTGGGTATATGTCCAAGAGTGGTATTGCTGGGTCTTGAGGTAGGTTGATTCCCAATTTTCTGAGAAACCACCACACTGATTTCCAATGTATTTTTACAAGTTTGCCTTTCCAGCAACACTACAGAAATGTCCCCCTTACTCCACATATTCTCTACCATAAGCTGTCATTGGTAGTTTTGGTCTTAGCCATTTTGACTGCTGGAAGATGGTATCTCAGAGTCGTTTTGAGTTGCATTTCCCTGATGGCTATGCATGTTGAACATTTCCTTCAATGTCTTTTGGCCATTTGAGATTCTCCTGTTGAGAATTCTTTCTTTAGATCTGTATCCCATTTTTAATTGGATTATTTGATATTTTACTGTCTAATTTCTCGAGTTTTTTTTTATATATTTTGGAGATCAGTCCTCTGATGTGAAGTTGGTGAAGATCTTTTCCCATTTAATAGGCTGCCTTATTATTATTATTTTTTTTTATCTGCCAGAAATAGTTTATTCACGCGGACATTTGATCCATGCTAAATAATTTTGTATTAACAATGAGATAAGTAGATATGTTCAATTGGTTTCAAACCCAATTAGCATTTTCTTTTTCTTTTTCTTTTCCAGTTTATTTATTTTTTATTAAAAATTGCCATCTCCTCCCCTCCTGCCCCCCCCTTCCCTCCCCTCCCCTCCACCCACACCCCCACTCCCTCCCTCTTGAGGCTGTTAGAAAACACCATCCTGAGTGAGGTAACCCAGGCCCCAAAAGATGAACATGGGATGTACTCACTCATAATTGGGTTCTAGCCATAAATAAAGGACATCGAGCCTATAATTCGTAAAAATCCTAGAGAAGCCATATAAGAAGGTGAACCCAAAGAAAAACATATAGTTATCCTCCTGGATACTGGAAGTAGACAAGATTGCCGGACAAAAAATGGGAACATAGGGGTGGGGTGGGATGGGGGGAGGGGGGATGGGGCGAGAAAAGTGTGAAGTGGAGGATGGGAAGAGCTTGGGGGAATAGGATGGTTGGGATATAGGAAGGGTGGATATGGGAACAAGGAATTATATATCTTACTTCAGGGAGCCATTCTAGGGTTGGCAGAGGCTTATTATTATATTGACTGTGTCCTTTGCCTTATAGAAGCTTCTCAGTTTCAGGAGGCGTCATTTATTTATTGTTGCTCCTAGTGTCTGTGCTACTGTGCTATTTTTAGGAAGTAGTCTCCTTTGCCCACGCATTCAAGGCTACTTCCCACTTTCTCCTTAATCAGGTTCAGTGTGGTCAGATTTATATTGAGGTCTTTAATCTATTTGCTCTTGAGTTTTGTGCATGGGGATAGATATGGATCTATTTTCATTCTTTTACATGTTGACATCCAGTTATGACAGCACCATTTGTTGAAGATGCTTTTTTTTTTTTTACCCATTGTGTAACTGTCAGAAATCAGGTGTGTGGATTAATATTCTGGACTTCATTTGATTCCACTGTTAACCACCATGAGTAGGCAACTTTATATACACAGTGAAGCTGTTGATTGGCACACTTAATGGAAAAGTAAATAGCTTTAAAAACACTACACTCATCATCCTTTACTTGAAGCTGTGCTAACCTTCCAATTTAAACTAAAATAAAATATTTAACATTTCAGGTGACACAAAATTATTTCAAGTGCACACACTAAGGATATCATAGTACAACTATGCTGCCAATCAGAATGTATGCTTTAAATGAATCTTCTATATCACATTCTAATAAGTTAAGAATTACAGTAATTTTAAAATGATGTCTGTGGATGTTTAGAGAGGTAAATTTTAAAATGAAGTCAGTTGAAACACAAAATTGTCAAATAGGTATGTTAAAAAATGTTAGATTGGTGATTCTACAGAATTTAAATTGATATTTATGGAACAAAGAATATACCAGAGATACCTTATAAACAGGTATAGTTTGTTTCCTATGCCAATGGATTGTAGGTTTTTAAATACATTTTATAATTTTTATAATTTTCAAGTGTATATGTAGGATTGCTGCTTACCAAATTACTGTTGTCAAAATTATTTTGAAAGAATATGAAATTTTGCTTCATTGATCAGGCTTGTACAAGGTTGGCTATGAAATAGCTATATCCTATGAAACATTTTTCTAAAAATAGAATATACATTTAACTGTCAAATGACAGTGTGTTGATTTCTACATCTCAAACTTCTTAGAGACTATAACTGAAATAATTTAATTAACTTTATTCAGTCACCTAAACTGGAGTCAATATTTAAAATTCAAATTAAGAAGATGCTATAATAGAACTATATAAAAATGACTTAGTTTTCATTCAGGTTAAACCTTAAGCTTTCTATAATTGAAATTATGTAGTCCAACAGCCTTCATTTATTATACACAATAAACTGTTCACAATAATGAATTAGTATTTAATTATTGATGATAATTAATATGTGGATAATAATTCATTCATTCCACATTTTAATCCATTTTATGACAGGGTTTGCCTAGAGCCACAGATTCAAAATTTAACAGAAAAGGCATTTCTTTGCATGTCTTGAACTAACAGAAATTGGAGCAAATCGAACCAACTAATAAGACATTCATAAACATAATAAACAATATATGAAGATAAACTAGAAATTCCTCAGCTGAATAGTGACAGTCATTGGAAAGAACTAGTCATTATTTGAAGTCACGGTTTTTTAAGTTTTTTAATTGAGGTATAGATCCTAAAGCTTATTTTTCATTATCTCTGCCATCTAACGCCAAGTTAGAATTTTTATCCCAGTTTCTTGATTCAAAATATTTTGTAGTTAATAACTCATCTCTCTTTCAATATTTAAAGTCATAGAGGTTTTAAGTAGATAGTTGGTGTTTTACAGGGTTGCTATCAATTCAACAGATGCCAATTGGAGTGTGAAAAATCATGAGAAAAACATGCCATATTAGAGTTGAGTATGAGATTTCTATGTAATTCTAGGTTGCAGCACTGCACATAATAGCATTTTAGTATGTCTTGCAGTACTTCAAATAACATGGTAGTCAAAGTGTTTACATAGTAAACAAGAAGTTGGTGACATTTGAAAACACTTATCTTCTCTTTACAATTTAACATACCAAGTCGATCCATAATTTAGGTCACTTTTAATATCAAATAAGCTACCCATGTCCCTTAGTCTCAGAAATTCTTGTGTGTTAGAAGGTTCAAAATGCCAAAGTATTTGATATCATTATCTTGAAACCAGAGATACATGACTTTCATATGGATTTTCTATAGCCACTTTCTTTTTCTTCTTTTAACAATGGAGCAACAATGAAAGTATGAAAGCAAAGATTATGAAAGTGATATTTCTATTGTCATTCATGTTCTTTATTGCTCTGCATGAACAATATTCTCCCAGAAATCCTGTGCCTTCTCTTCTTCTATACCCAATTAGATCAGATGGAGTTCAATAGACTGCCTTTAAACCTGATAGGTTAGGTTAAATAAAAGACTTATTCTCCTTTTTATTAGCTGTGTACCATGTATGGTTTGTATTTTTACTATAAATTCTCAAGGATGATCTTCTGTAATGTTCATCATGACCATTAACATGCTAGATATAGAGTAAATGAGAAAAAAGTCAGAAAGTTAACAAAAGATTGTATGAGGTACAAAATTTTATTTTATCTTCTCAGAAAAAATTTGTTGTCAGGAAATTTGAAGTTATGAACCAAAGCAAAGCTGTCTATGTGTGTAGACATAGACACCTATATTTGTTCCTTATTTTCCCAGAGAACATATTTGTCATTTTTTTCCAAAAGAGAAATTCATATTAGCAAATAAGTTTTTGAAACATGAGTTAGAATATCAAAATAAAATCCAAGCATAGTTAATATGGCTGTGCTAGTAATGCTTGTGCATATACATTGTATATAACACTAGTACAAGACAGAATTCTCCCTCATGACTTCTGCATTCCCAGAGTTGGGTTATTGCTCCATTAAATTATTTGAAGGTTGTCAAATCCCATATCCAATGGTATTATAAACAAAAGTCATATCTTCTTGCTGAGAAGAAGTGAAGGGTAGCATTACTATGATTCATTTTTTGTAATTGGGTACACTGAGATGCACTGAGCATACATCTATTAGAGAGGTGGAATTGATCCACACAGAATAAAGAGCCACTAGAAGAAGATGATAATGAATGGTGAACTTTATGTTTTGGTAGCTAGCGTGAAGGCTTGGCTTATGCTTCCATTCTCAACTTTAATTTTTCAGAGTTTATAGATCATCTTTGCCAATGAACGTAAGACCACCACTAATAACCAAAAAAATCAATTTTTCAAAAGCCTACTCAGAGATATATTTTAAATTAGCAAAACTGAATTTAAAAATATGTTATCCACTAGAAATAAGTCTCTATTTTTATTCCTTATGAGCATGCACAGATAAGTCATAGCTGCAATTGTGGTCTCAATTCTGTGACTCAAGAGATAGATAGCTGCATCTGATCACACTTGCATTCTAATTAGCTTACTATCAGACTGGGTAATGGAGCCCAATTCAGGGCAATATTCATCATGAGTTCCCACCGCTTCCTACACTTCTTCATGTTGCTGTAACTGAAGTACATGATGGTTCGGAGAATGTCAGAGCTCAGTAGCTGGAGGATGGAAGAAATTGGGCATGAAGATCCCATCTTGTACTTAACGGAGCACTCTTCAGTGCATTAGCCTCTAGCCAGAGCCCATCTCTGGCTAGTTAAATTAAAACAGATAGAAGTTACGTTAAACTAGCCATTAAGTTCTATATTTCTGTTAAATGGATTACAAATATGCAATGCATAAAAGTTGCTTGGTAAGCTACAATTTTAACAGAGTATAACCATCACCACAGAAAAGTTCTTTAGATAGCTTTCCTCCAACATACAGAGATTTTATTATATATGATAACGTGCTTCTAGTTCTGCTTCTTATTCGGTTATTTGTCTTTAGTAGATATTGCCATTTCTTAACAGGGAGAAATGTGAAAATGGAATATCAGTAAGTACAACAAATTTATGCATGTTATTTAAAATTTCTATGACAGTATGTATCTCGTTCTCCTCTTCTTTCTTCTTATACGATCAAAGTTGTTCTTTCGGTCTTTGATAATGGTCAGGAGAGATTCATAAACAAAAACCAGCATAAAGATTTTTCGACAATATTTAAAGAATTTCAGGACGGTGGGGGATGGTTTAATTGGAAAACACTACTATGGAGGAATGAAGACATATTTGAATCCTAGTGTATTGTAAGCGTGAAGTGCTCATCTGTAACCTCAACACTGGGGAATCCCTGGATCTTATACCAGCCTGCTTTGTCAAATTGATGATCTCCAGGTTCTGGGAGAGACCTTTCCTCAAAAATAAGGTAGAGATCAGTCAAGAACCTTACCCAACACTGCTCTTCATACACACATACACGCAGATAAACATGCACATGAGTAAAAACACCCAATGAATACATGCATACAATGAATACATGCACACATATATGCGCACGCGCGCACACACACACACACACACACACAAGAGACAGAAAAGGAGAGAGGAGAGAAAAGAATTTGAGTAACACAGGTCTCTCAGAAGGTTAGGATAGATAATTTATTTTGTGAGTTAGTGTTGGATGTATCTTATGCATCCACTACAGTTGTTATAAGTTGCCATTCTCATTGCCATTGTATAGTTTATACAAAAGCTGAATTATGTCTAATAGTCAGATCTTATATTTGAAAGTGTATATGAATTGTAGTTATGAGTAAGTCCTTGCTCAGGGGAAGCAGATTACTAGCAAAAATATTGTTAGAAAAAAATATACTAGTAAAAAAAGTTGGTTATCCAAAGATATTCACACCCTAGACAGAAATTCTATGCTTATATTATAATACATGATAATAAGTGTAATTAATGTTAAATATCTAAAAAGAAGTTCTATCCTAGATAGATATGCTAAGTGGACACAGTTTTATCAACCCCACGAAGGCATAGAGCTCCTGTCTTTGCAGTAAGGAAAGACTTATCAAAAGATAACAAAGTCTGAGGACAGGGAACAAAGTACTTTAGAGAAACTAAAAGTCTCAGTTCTGAATGGGTCATCATGGAACTAAAGGTGGAGTAAGAAACCCATGAACCTCAAATTGAGTGCAATATCTTTATTATGAGTGTAGAATCTCATAGCTCTCCAGAGGAAAAAAAAACATGAGCTCCCACGTACTCTGGTTTATGGAACTGGACTCTATCAGCCACATAAATATGCTTTGTAGTGCATTCCTTTACAGAACCTCTTGACAATAGCTCAAACTTGTCATTATCATTTTAATTTGAGTTCTGTGATTCCATAAACAAAGAGCTTTGACATATTTAATGGTTTTATGATATATAGAAATTGGCAATCTTAATTGCATATACTTTTAACATATTAAATATACAGTGATTTAGTAAGTAACTAAGAAATGATACAAGATAAAATATTTGCACTAAGATGACTAATCGTAATCTTTTGTTTGCATTTTTGTTTCTTTGATTTTGAATTTTTTAAGATATGGCATCTCTGTATATCCCTGGCCTTCCTGGAACTTACTCTGTAAACTAGGCTTGCCTTTTACTCATAATTTATCTGCCGCAGACTTCCTACTGCTTTGATTAAAAGCATGTGCCACCACCACCTTGCTGACAAATCTTGCTTTTCATGTGTTCCTTAAGATAGCGACCTTTTGGTGTGTATTTGTCTTCTTATTCCTAAGAAAACTCAATGTATTCACAAGCTTGGAGGAGTCAATATCTCTTTTTCACCTATTATCTAGCTATAATATTTTTCAAAGAAATTAAGTCAGCAATCAGGATTTCCTTCATACTTAACAAGCAAATGAGATGTTTTCAGGTTGATGATGAGAATCCATCTCTCAATTTTTCCATGCTGGCAGCCGGTCACTCTATCTAAATTGCCAACCCAAGTCTTTGACCTTCCCAGCTTGCTGCTCATTATGTCTCTTCGGGAACTAGCTGTTCTCATATCTTTCCTCAAATCCCTGTACCTCTTCTTGTTTCTCACGTACAGTTACTCATCTGTTCCGTTTAGATTTTCTTTTAGAACAGCACACTGTAAACAACACTGAAGGACGAGGCACAGAAAAGCTAGAAATTCTCTTTGGGGAGTCTCATCTATCCCTGTTCTCCACAATATTTCCATTCCATTTCTTTATGAATGTGACATCAACTCCTAAATGCTTCCTTGCAAATATCTTTCTAGTTCCCAGTGTTGGGAATCAAGTCTGGATTTTGTACATGCTAGGCCAACACTTTACCATGGAGGTACATAACCAGTTCTCTACAAATTGCTCATGAGAAAAATGAATAAGTACACAAAATTGTCTTCAAATATACAAATAAAAGCCCTGTGTTCCATTATTGTATTTACTCTCCTTATGCTAAATCTCTGTGAGGGACTTTGCAGCTCTTTCTCCATTTGCATCCACTACTAATGCCTTCTCTTGCCTAGAGTTACTTTTACAAATGTGAACAGAGAGGGTATCAGCAGTTTTTATAACTCTCTTATCCATAATGCCTTAGAGAATTCCTGGGCTTGTAAGTAAAAGGTGGCGGACTAGCAGGAAGTAGGCACCGTGAAGCAGCAATCGCATAAATCTTCAGATCTTCAGGTTATGTAGCTGATGCATGGCCATGACCAAAAAAAAAAAAAAAAAAAAAAAACAGGAGAAATGGGCAAGAAAATACCACATGTGATTAGGTTCTTTTGGAAGGAATTATCTTTCAATAACAGTCCTGTCTCAGCTTGCATGCACTCCAGAGAGCAAGAATTTCACAGCAGGTATTTTCTTTCTTAAACTGTACTCATAGATTTTATATTTCTGTCATTTTTATGTATGTATACATATATATACATATCATGTACATTCTGATAATATATATCTTATATATATATATGTATATATTTAGAGGCTTGCATTTTACCTATACAGCACCTTATTTTCAGCAACAAGAAATTCTGATGTAGGAGGCTTAGTGAACAATTGAATTATCTGTGGCAATTAATATTACAAATTATGGGCCAAATTGAGAAGCTTTTTAAGAACCATGTTATGGTTGGGTGAATAAGAAGAGTATTGATATTAATCATGACTTTTCTGTGTGATCCTGTGTGACTTTGTCATACTGTGTGGGAATGGACACTGTCACCTATGTGTGAATATAAAAGTTGTCACTCAACTTAGGACATATTTGTTTACTAAGAGGAGGTACTATTCCTTATTAATCCAAGCCAACAAACATAAATCATGACAATAACAAGAATCCATGAATGTATAGTCACAGACTGTCTACTCAATTATTCAAGAATCATGACCTGGTTCCAGTATTTGACCAGTTTAATAGTCAGGAACTCCAAAATTTATTTTAATAACTGCAAATGGGATGCCATTAACTTGCATTAATAATAAATTGCTGGCTAGAGAAGAGCTAGTAGTAGGGAGACTGGTTAAATTGTAGGTGTGACTTCACTCATCATACAGGCAGAATATGGCTGAAGGTTAAGTTTTTTCATTGAAAAATCTAGTCCAGGCAGGAAGCCAGACTTCAGTAGGAGCATTTACTGGTCAATAGTCACCCTAAGTCAATGACACCTAAAATGGGCACTATAGGGATAGCAACAAACCTCTACCAACATTGAACATTTCGAAAGAGGAACTCACAAGAAGATTATACTCAAATATGAGGGATGATCACAACTAATTATGAGATGAGACTTTAGATAGAGTTATAAGAAGATAATTATAGCCAGTATAAGTGGGTAAATATGAGCAAAAGTAAGAGCAACTGGTGTTTATTTCATTCTTACTTGTCAGAGCGTAGCTAGGATAACTATTTCCATAGTACCATATAGATGTCCCCATGTTCCCCTTTGCTCTCTACTTTTGCTCTGTTTTATTTATTCTTTTCCTTTTTCTTTTCTGTTTGCCTCCTCATTGTCATGGATTATTCGTAATCAAAGAAGCTTAAGTATTGAAGCATTACAAAACCACATTTCAGAAAATAGTAAGCAGATCTTGGGACCTTCAACCAAGAGATAGAATGGCAGCAGAAATTTCCACACTTGTTCCACTCAAAGTTTAAAAACTTCCACCTATATGTTGTAGAGATGGTTCAGTGCGTAGGAATACTCACTGTTCTTTCAGAGGACCCAGATTCAGCTTCCAGTATCCACATGGTGGCTCACAAGCATTTGTAAAACTAGTTCTAGGAGATCCCATACCCACTTCTGTCCTCCACAGTCTCCTACACAATGTATTCATAAACATGTAGGCAAAATATTCTCTCTCTCTCTCTCTCTCTCTCTCTCTCTCTCTCTCTCTCTCTCTCTCACACACACACACATACACACACAGAGAGAGAGGGGGGGGGAGAGAGAGAGAAAGAGAGACCATTAAAAGTAAACAAATTGTTAAAAGAAAAATGTTTGTCACCTTGTGTATATTCACTACATGTTGTATGAAATAACTAACCTTGGCGTATCCAGGTGCAGACTGAGTTTTCAAATGTTATCTAAAGCTCATTAACTATACAAAGTCTTTAAGTTTTATTAAGGAATCTGTTTAATTATATTCTTTTGACTCTCTGCCCTTAAAGAGTATGTTAACACACTCTATGTTTATTTGTACAAGTAACATGGTAGTATAACCCTACTGAGGAAGACAGGAAGGAACACTAATATTAAACTTCCGATGGTAATGCTTATTCAAAAGTATGAAATAGGATTTTTGTTAACAGTTTGTACAAGAAAGGAAAAAAAGAACATTACAGGGACAAGTAGAGCCCTGTAATTATGACAGGGTGGAGAAAATTGTTTTGCAAAGGAGTGAATTTCCCTTTTCAGTAGATGTTTAGAATGAGCCCAGATAACAATAATAGCATCATTATTGAATTGTTCGATGTGACTTGTGGTAAGCTGCACACCTTCTCTGTTTACCTGTTATACTCCTTCCATGTGATAAACTCAGATTGTTTTTTTTTAAATAAAAGGATCTATTTCCTTCAAGAATTTTTACATAATTTTGCATCAATTAATGAATAATTCAATCATTTGCATATTTATAGCTTTGGGGATGTAACCAGGAAATTGTTCTCACTGACTGCTAAGTAGATTTTTACGTGAGGCTAATACTCCTATGTTCATTGCCAGGAAATGATTTATGAAAAATGTGAGTTGACAGTAGTATAAGATCTGAACCTTTTAGATATTTATATGTCTTTTCTTGTTTGATTAGACAAGAGAAAGGAGCAAATTTTTGGACCTATTTAAGATTAAAAGATATTTAAATACATTTTCTTAGAGAACAAGAGGTTTAAATCCGCGCTAATGATCAATCCTGGACTAAAACCTATGGGCTTTCTTTTCAAAGTAAGTTGGTGTCTTTATTCTAGGAACGATTTACTTAGTAAGAACACATTACTCCGTGTTTCTTTACAGATTCCCTGCTACTTCTTTTGTTAGGTGTCACCTCACTAGAACACAGCTGGGCTTGTTTTCAACTCACTCACTGTGCACTGGACAGAAATTGCTACAACACTATTCTTTGCCTTCATGATTTATCCTCTTGTATATCCAATGAAAACGTTTTTGTTTATTTTCATTTTCCTTTCCTATCTTTATTCTTTGCTTTGTAGTTGGGAACAGTACTGCTTTTCAACTATTACTGACTTTACTAGTAATTTTTTTAGATGTAGGTCTACCTATTTATCTCCTTAGAACATTATAAAACTGTAAGAATCCCGACAATTTTCAACTAATAAATGATTGAAAATTTCTATACTTTTTCACCTAAGTAAATAAAACAGAATTTTTACAAAGAAGAAATGGATTCACAATCAATACTATCTCTCTGATAATTTTTTAGTAACTATAACTAAATGTTATAACCTCATTGGGAATTTATATACTTTGAGTAATAATTAATTTTCATTTTTAAAAATAATTATTGAAATATTTGAAAGATTTTCAAACTGCATTTTTGCATTTTCAACAGCATTGATACCATTTCTTTCTTTCTAGGGATGCATGTTTATTTGCATTTTTAAACACAATAATCTTACTGTTCATACCTCTAAAGTATATTTCTGGCCAGTGCACAGACACTGAACTTCTCAGGGTCCATTAGATCTAGAGTAGTCTTGCAACAGAAAAGCAAACATCCTCTCAACACTGATTGCATTAGCAGAACCATCCAGAGTTTAGTTTCTAAGACATTTGAATCTCTCTTTAAGCAGCAAAACAAAATATTAAGTCATTCTCCTTACGGTTCAATATGACATTGACTTTGAATCATTGCTTACCAAAGGCTTACCAGCCACCTGACGTGCACTCTGCCACAAGTGATAACTATGCATTTCTTTATCCTCGGCACCAACAAAAAGGAACAAACAATGGGAGGTGACTTTAATTTCATCTCTATGAAGAATGTTTTCAACATCAAAAGTTTATATATCTATATATCACATGCATACACACACATACATATTATGTATGTAGGTATGAGTTGAAACTTAGATCATCATCCTGGGAAAAGACAACAGAATGGAAGGGAAAGTATACTGTGCTTTGCAATTATCAGGTTTATTTTTCAAAATTTCTACCAGTTAGATGCTATTTTGATCATTTCACAATGAGAAAATTAGAAGTCTGAAATATTAAAAAAAAAAAAAAAAGGTCCACACATTGATGGTCTAACACAGCAGAATGACCCTTAACTATTCCTATACTCAGATCCTCAGAACAGTGAGTATTTAATATGGCAAAAGGGACTTTGCAGATATAATTGATGTCACAGACCTTAAGAGATAAAAGCTATTCAGAATTATTCTGGTGGGTGTGATTTGATGTAGTAGCTCTTGAGAACAAAACCCATCCTCTGACAGGAGACATGAGAGGAAATCTTCATGAGAGAGGGGTCTGGAGCCTTTGCCAGATCACGGCACTCATGTGTCCGTGTCAAGGTCTCCTGGAGCCTTTTCTACTATACTATAATTTTGGGGTTTCAGAAATTTATCTTTTTAAATTTAAAACTATTAATTGGAAAAGATAATACTCCATACAATATTTTCTAATCTGTAGGGTTAGCTAAATCTTCAGATAAATTATAGGTAAATGTTTCCTAGAAAACAATTGTTCTGCCCTCGCTTTTGCAATGAATTGCTACAGCATTCCTTTTAGAAAATCCTAACAGTGGTTTTGCTGTCATTTATTTACAATCTTTCTGTAGTTTCAGTATTGCATTACTTATATTTTGAAAATTAAAGCAGAGTTTTTTTTGGTAAAAAGGTAAAAGAAACAAGGGAGAGAAGGATGGGAAAACTGGCAAGGTTAAGAGAAAACAAGAGGCTTCCATTTAGGACAATAGCTTACTTCATGTGTCAGTAGGTCATGTTCCTTGCTCAATTCTCACATGGTAATAAATAAGGAGCACATTTCTTCTGCACATCAGGTTGGTTTATGTAACATGCAAGCCATCTAAATCTGTGAATATCAGAATTTATGTAGATAGTTAACATACATTTGCCTTCCTTCTTTCCTCTCTCATGAGGATGATTCAGCACTGTAAACAAATAAAAGCAAAATTTCCCTTTTCACTTACTACATAATAATAAACACAAGATGCTATGGAAGACACGTCTCTAAGTCTCTAGCTTCTCAGGCCTTTGCTATTCAAACATTTCTTTTGATTAAAAAAAAGAATTGAACCATGTTGAATCATGAAATATTCATGGAGAATTTTATTTCAACTTACAGTCTTCCTGAAAATTAATAAACACGCTCAGTTAGTGAATGTTAAACCTACTAATCATATTGACACAGCTATTTATTTAGCTATTTTCTAACATTGTTCTCTCTCTCTCTCTCTATATATATATATATATATTTTTTTTTTCCCGAGTCAAGTACTTTTTCAAAACTCCAAGTCTAGGTGTCATATGTGCTGTTGCTTTTTAGGATGCTCTTTTTATTGACTACAACATAGCTATATTGTGGGAGCCAAAATAAAAATTGATCACATGAGATGTGGATTTATATTATTATTAAATTTGGGGAATGGTACCCAAACTGGTTTCCTGGGCATTCTGAGTTTCCTCTGCATCTATTATTTAAAGTCCCCGCATGCTAAAGGCAAGCTCAGCTTGAAAAAGGGATGAATTATTGTTTACTCGAAAAAATGGACAGGAAATTTTGGAGCTGGTTTCAAGGTCTTTCAGATGGGTGATATTCTTTATTGATATTCTGCAAGCATTAGGTATGACAGAGAAAATGATACATAGAAACATTTTCAGAACATCAAGAATTCGTATTTCCCTACCCTTGTAACATATCCACCACTTCTATCTTCAGAAAACCCAAAGCTAAAAGACGTTAAGAAACTTAATCCACATATATATATTAGGGATAGTTGGAGAAATAACATGTACACATGTGTGTTTCTGTTGGTATGTATATGCAAATGTATATACATATTATTATGGTTATTCTCGTATCGACTTGACTGAATTTGGAGTTTCTAGGAGACACAATTTTGAGGACATCTGTGGGGGTGTTTTCTGACAGTTTTAACTTAGGAGGTAAGACAAATCAAACTGTGGGTAGCACCATTCCACAAGCTGGGTCCTGGACTGATACACGGTCTAAAAGAACATGAGCCTAGGTGTTAATAGCTCCATCTGGGTGTTGTTACTGTTATGAACTATAGCATGTCTGCCCTATCATGGTGATCTATGCCCTTTCAGACAATGAACCAAAGATAAACCTCCCTTTTCTTAAGTTCCTTTGGTCAGTTATATAGTCACAACAGCAAGAAATGTAAGAAATACACATACATTATAGATGCACATATTAGTCTGTCTTTTTTCTCCTTCTATCCATATATTGATAAATATATGAGCAAGAGGGAGTAGGGAAAAAAAAAAGGACATATTCCAGCAAATTGACTCTCCGGCCTGTGGGAACTTGAAAGTGAGAAATACTTAGCACAGGATGATCTCTTCCGGGAAAGAACAGATCCTAAAGCCATGAGTGAGAATTTATTTTTTATGGCACCTAGCTTTTAAAACTCCTTTTCAACTAATTAGATGAGGCACCCATGAATTAAAAGGGTAATCTACCTAAAGTGAATGGGTAATAGCCATCAATATTCAACACAACAATGCTGATATTAGTGTTGGTCTGAGTAACTGGGTTTTACAACTCATCCAAATTCATACCCCAAATCAGAATCATATCACTATCTTTGTTTATGAGGTTTTCAGGAGTCTTAATTCACTACACCTGAGTTCTATATGTTGTAATATAATGAAATCTTTGTTGCAAATGAAGTGTGTACTATTGAAATGCTGGGACTAGCAAGCACTGTTACGTCTTTAAGTTTCTGATAAACTACTTGTATTAGTGTTACATTACTATGACAAAAACTTTAGAGATAAAAAAATTAGTGGAAAGCAGAGAGAGGGGGGTGTAAGTGAGAGAGAGAATACTATTTAGATATTTAGATTCAAGTTTTAGTTCATGGTCGTTTCATTTGCTTTTGGTCTTAGGTGAAGCAGAAAGTTCAGCTAGTGGAACACACCAATTAGGAAGCTGCATGTGTTAAAGGGGCCAGGAAACAGGGAGAAAAAGAGGTCCTTGGAATGAGACTTACTCTCAAGGACACACTCTCTGTGATCTACTTCCTCTAAGTACCACCACTGACAGTTTCCATCATCTCCCAATATCACCAAGAAACTTTGAATCTCTGAGCAGATGAACTCATTTGTGAAGACAGGTGCTCAAAATCCAATCACTTTCCCAAAGCCTCATTTCCGAACACTGTTTACCTCAGGGACCAAACCCTTAATGTATGAGCCTTTGGCGAACATTTGATATCAAAACTACAGAACTTTATTCATAGGTTCATGGATATCATCCAAAATAAAATTCTTATATCTGCCAAAGAAGAAAATAAAGGTAGATTAAATTCCATTAAGGATTGAAAGCTCCTTATTCCTTTAAAATTATACATCCATAAATGCAATTCAGCATTCAGAGAAATGATGACAAGTGCATCCATATCTTTACTTCTACAGTATACTCATGATGACTGAAGGCTAAGAAGCTCCTTCTTATATTAACTCATGCTACTTTCTTGCATTAACATGTTGTAGTTTTAAAGGCTGCTTTTATTTCAATGACAGCATGATATTTTAAGTGGAAAAATCTGAATTTTATCATCAATCAAACCTTTATGACTGAGTCCTTAATATAAGAAATGAAAAACATTTTTCTAACATAGATTAATTTATATTCTTTCTAAGATTTATGTAGTTAAAGTTTAAGAGAGTGCAGTTCATTAACCTAAGTTTCATTTTTACTCAGTATAACGATTATAGTACTTTTCCCATAAAATTTTTGAATCTCAAAATCCTATACTGTATTATTTATACATATGTTGGCTTCCCCTTTATTATATTGCTAATTTTAATAATTTAAGTGCAGTTTTTACCATATATCACAATTTCACCATTTGAAATACTCTGCTTGCCAAAGATTTACTATTTTTATGTAAAAACTTTTGTTTAAAGTTTGAATAAAATTAAGTGTATGACTCTGTATATGTCCATGCGCACACCACACACACACACACACACACACACACACACACATTCAAATCATGATGTACCTTGACTTAGAAATTTACAAATTATATAATTTAAAAATTATGAATCATATTAAGAACAACAATGCATAAAGATTTATGCATTCCTTGCATATTGTCTATAAAACACTCTAACAAAAATTGAAGTGGATGTCTTACACTTTGAATAATAAAGATTAATTAAAATTTAAATATCAAGTTCTTTTTGATTCATATTTTTACTGTAAAATCCTTTATACATTGGTCTCCCCACCCATGGATTCAGCTATGTTAAAAATGCTTGCTCAATGTGTTGTTTCTATTTTCACAAACATAGTGATGAGTTTCTGTCATAACAGAAGAGAGTTCCCAATGGTGTTTAACTCACCAAAATGACTGAAACACGCACTCCGCAAGGATGATAGGTCCTCAGCGCGTGCTCCTTTGCCCTTTTTTGAGTTCTGAGAATCTGCTGTCAAGCAACAAATGACAAGAACATACACTTGGCTGTTGTGTGTCTTGTAAGTGACAGAAAATATTCAATGGCCTGCTTTTTTGTGATTGCTTGTCCTCTTGTAGAGAATAACGCTTGGGAATAGACTTAATGTCCTATTATTCAAAAGCATTTTAAACCTCTAGAATTGTTAATTCATTGTTAAGTATCTATCAAGGACAAATCTCTGGTTTGCACTTCACTCATACCAAAAGTTCATCAATAGAGGAAGGGATGGTCACAGGATGCTGAATTTAGGCCTGGAATACCTATAAGGTTCCTTACATGCTTTGTTGTGTTGGTTTTCCTTTTTGTTACTTCTAAGTAACTGACCCTAAGTTTTGTAATGTAGATACTGACACCTCATACACACACATACACACACATGTACACACACAGACACACACACACACACACAGAGTAAGAGAGAGAGAGAGAAAGAGAGAGTCCTACAACAACATATCAATCTAAAAATGGGTCTTTTTTAAAAATATTTATTTATTTATTTATTTATTTATTTATTTATTATGTATACAATATTCTGTCTGTGTGTATGCCTACAGGCCAGAAGAGGGCACCAGACCTCATTACAGATGGCTGTGAGCCACCATGTGGTTGCTGGGAATTGAACTCAGGACCTTTGGAAGAGCAGGCAATGCTCTTAACCTCTGAGCCATCTCTCCAGCCCCCCAAATGGGTCTTTTTTAAATCTCAGATATCACCATAGAATCTTCATCTGGCTACAGATGGAGATAGAAACAATGAACCTCATCAGAGCAACAGACTGAGCTTCCAAGGTCCAGTTGAAGACCAGAAGAAGGGAGAAGATGAGCAAGGAAGTCTGGACCGCCAGGAGATGGTGGGTTGGTCCATTCACTGAGACAGGGCACCTGTCCTAATGAGAGCTCACCAAATCCAGCTGGACCGGGACTGAATGAGCATGAGATCAAACCGAACTCTCTTAATGTGGCTGACAATTGGGGCTGACTGACAAGCCATTGATAAAGGCACTGGGACTTGTTTCTACTGCACGTACTGGCTTTTTGGGACCCTAGTCTATTTGGATGCAAAGCTTCCTAGGCCTGAATGTAGGGGGGAGGGCCTTGGACTTCCCACAGGGCAGGTTCCCTGCCCTCTCAAAGGAGGGGGGGGTAAGGAGGAGGGGGAGTTGGGGAGTGGGCGGGGAATGGGAATGGAGGAGGGGAGGAAGTGTAAATTTTTGAATGGCAAAAATACAAAAAAATACAAAAAATTAGGTCTTTTATTAGCTCTTTATTTGAGGGCTTATCTTTTTGGTTTGGGATCCATTGTATGATCGTTTCACAAGTTTTCATCAGCTAACAGGTTAGCTTCAGTTAGTTGTCTTAAGATGGGCTTAATTTTTTTGTCTGATAGTCTTTGCTGACTGAGATTGACTGAGATTTCCCTGTGTGTAGAGTATAGACATGCTTTATGCAGAGGGCAAGTATATAAGGTGTTACGCGAGCCAAAAAAATGAAAGTGACCAAGTACAAGTGCCTTCAAATATCTGTTCGCCACCAACATGTCACTGCATCATTGGTCAAAGATTAGGAGGTCAAATCAGGTGAAAATTTGTAGTAATTTTCCATAATCATGAAGACTAAGAGAAGAAAATTATGTCAGCTTATTATGTCAACCATCATTTACAGGGAAAACAACAATGAATGAGCCAGAAAAAGTAGATTCATTCTTCATTGAAGGGTGGCAGAAAAGGAATCACAGAAGCCAGACTCTCAGCTTACTGAAGTACTTGTAAGCAATCACACTTAGGTTCTAGAACCAAAAAACTTATGAGTCCTCAGATGCCACATATTGAAAGGAAATTGACAAAGCACCCATTAATTGCAGAGAAGTATTAAGGAGGCAAAGAATAAGGGACAGAAAAAATAGACTTAATGTTTAGTACACTCCAATCTGAGTCATTATGTCTTTACAATATTCAGACTCAGCAATACTTGTTAGTGTGTGGATTATTGGACAGACTCAGGATGGCAGTTCTCTGAAGGATGTGTATAACAGTCAAACGGTGACTGGGATGGGTCCTTAAGTAATGCTTGGCAGCTCTTAGTTCTATCGTCTCCTTTTCCACACCCCAATCTGGAACAGCTTTTCTTCATTATCTGTTCTTGAGGTCTATGCCTTGCCTGTTGTCAGGACTCAGATGCTCATTTCTGAATGTCCTCCGACACTGACAATCTTAATTCAGTGAGGTTAATGCTGTGACTATTCATACACAATTGGAAATGGTCACAGTACCAAGTGAGGCTCATGAATTTTAACACATTCCAGCTCTTTCTTTGTGAATATCATGCCAGTTCTTCAAGATCTGTATCAACCACTCCACACAAAATGGGAATCTTTCTTTGCTAGTAGAGTCTCTTCAGGTTTAGAATTCAATATTACTTAGCGGTTATAACTTTGGCTTTTTTGTATATCTTTTAGTAGCTTCTTCTGTGTGTATGTATTCTCTGTAAGCAAAGTTTATTACGCAATGTGAATCCAAAGATGTGAAGTATCAGGACTCACTTCTTTCATACAAACAATTTTCAAAAACAGTTCTTGCTTTATTCTGTAAGTATCTATACCTATATGGTCTACCTGTTGTTTACCAAAGACTATGATGTTTAAGTCAAAGTTTATATCGTATTTTGAGGAGTAGAAATTTATTTACAAACAGGATTATTTCTAAGCAAAACTTTATCTAAGTCTTTAAAAATCTATTTTAATATCCTAATGTAAAATAGCTTCCAGTGATATTGTAATAGGGGTATCAATAAAGCCATGGTGATGTACTCACTAACTCTCTTTTCCTCTTTGAAATGTACTCATTCATACAAGGGATAATCCATAGAGTCTGGTTTTAGCAAATCAGCAGCTGTGAATCCATAAACAATTGTGTGACAAAGGCAATATGAGTAAAATATTGGTTAATTTGTATAGGAAAACCCATTGTTATGAAAAATTCACGTGGGACTCTAAGTGTGATTTGGGGCTGACTGAATGTTGTGGTAATTATGTTACTCTTACCTGCACAGAAAATTCCGTCTTTGAAAATGAATTTTTTTTTCTAGCTATTTCAAGGATTTCATTCATCAAGGAAGGGCATTGATTATTTGGTCTTATTAATGGGACATTTATAACTTAAGTCTACTTTGGTAAATTGGAAGAATTTCCTTTCAACATTTTGCAAAGACAAATATGATGTTTGTAAATATTAAACCATTATGGCATCCAAGAGTCACAATACTGTTCCAACAGTGCACTAAGACATGATCTTGGTGTCCCTTACAAAATATGAAATCCTAGGTCATGGAAATGTAGCACTATGTCAACAATGACGTCTTTCCTAGTATCCAAGTTTGTTTCAATAAGATTTAAGTGGAACAAGAGCTTACACTCATCCGAATAAATATGTCTGAGCTTTGTTGGTGATTCATTCTCTTTTGGATATTTTAAGGAACCATATCATTTCTAACTATTCATGCTGAGGAGGATATAAATATCTAGAAAGGTGAAAAGGACCAAGCTACCAGCTTTTACTAAGAGAAGTTACAAGTTTGACTATCTTAAGGCAATCTATCAAAGTATTCTGATATAATATTCATGAGATTAAACGAGATGATATTAATTCTTCACTAAGATTTTTCTATTCTAATATTGGCCCTAGGCTTATTATTCAAAATATCTTCAGACTATGTGAGAAGAGGAAATTCATTTTTTTACCATGCCTTAATTATTACTAGTGTTCTTAGATTATCATTATTCTTTCAAATTGTCAGAAAATCTAGAAACACACTGGAAGTCAGCACATCTTCTATCTCTGTTCCACTTACTCCACCACAAGTAACAACCTCACTATTCTGTCTTCATGCCACAAATTATGCACACTCCATTTATGATTGCAGACGGCAATGTTGGCATTTAGTCCATAGGTCTTTATGTCACACCAGAACTTGATATATCACCTTGTTCCTAAGTACCACCACAGATATTTCAGTTAAATTCTCTAGAACCAAAACCCAAACAAATATTCCAAGTGATAACCTATAAATAAAATATAAATAAAAATTATATCCATGAATTTACATGCCTGTAAATAGAAAATCAACATTACACGTATGGACTTCATTCTTTTCATCGTTCACTAAGGGATATTGTCAGATGCCTATTTATATTGCATTAGATATTGTAATCAGTTAAGAACTATGTTAAAATTCATAAAATGATATTCATAAGTTATATGCAAATTATACATAATTTTATATAAGGAATAAAAAAGACACAGATTTTGTTTTCTACTATGGTCCTCTGAATAATCTCCTGTAGACACTGAGGAATTAGCTGTAGGAAAGTAATTGTAATGAAGAGATGCCTTTTGGTAATGGTTTGAGCAGGACAGGGTGGGGAAGTGATTTCTGGCATTGACATGATCTCTGGTAAATTCTGGCAGAGACTACCTTCAGCCCAAATCTCAATAGACTGCCTATTCAGGTAAGATTTCAATTCAATTGGCAAGGATGGCAAACTGTTTTGTTCTAAAATGCACTGGATTGTCTGCCAAGGAGATATAGGCTTTTTAGATACCCCGACTCTTTAGTTTGTAGGAAAAGGTATTTGGATACCATAAAAGCATTCCTCTAGAAAGAACACATAGTGTATATTGAATGTGAAATCAAGGAAACCTGGGTCAGGCAGTTGTTGAGAAGGATGTTCTGTAAGGGATTCACAGTATATGAAAGTGGATTCTCTTCCCCTATTCTATTATAGAATGCAAAATCATTCTGTACTTTATTTGGCAATACACAATTAGATCACCTATAGAAATTTTGTAACTATTGAAAACTTGATCCAGTGCCACAATTGCCTATTTATAAACAACTGCATAGTTTATTTGAAAACGGTGATAAATATTGAATACTGTAAAACTTTGCAGTAATACTCATTTATATTTCAGTGCAGATGTGTTTCTGTTGGTCAAGATAAACATCCATAATTTTACAAAATTCTTTCTACACTGAAATGGATACTACTAGTGAACAGCTTAACTGAGAATCCTTTCTTTATTCTTTATTTTTTATTTTTCAAAACAGGGTTTCTCTAAATCTTTGGAGTCTGTCCTGGAACTCCCTCTGTAGAGCAGGCTGGCCTCAGACTCACAGAGACCTACTTATCTCTGCCTCCCAAGTGCTGGGTTTAAAGGCATGTGCCACTCTTTCCTGGCTTAACTGAGAATTTCACTAATTCACTCGTTAGTAATTTACTCTTTACATTTTTATTGAGGTCAATGGATAATTTATTCTGTCTTTCAGCAGTACTAGTCAATGGGCTTTAAAGTATTTATACAACAGTTTTCTAATTTATTTAATTAATAAAATTTAATTTGGTCAAATGATTTTAATGGTACTTTAATATATACTATGTAATGGATAAAAAGTTTTTGTTGACAATTTGAGAAGTAAACAACAATTTAAATATTTTATTTCTTATATTGAAATTTCAAGTATCTAATTTCATAATGCAACTATAAAAGTAATTTTGGTTAATAACTGTCAATTCATGGTGCATGTTTATTCTTGCAGGTACAAACACTGCTAACACAATATGTATCTTGACTGACTAGTTTTAAAAAGAGCACAAGATAAATACAATGATCATTAGACTTAAGCAGAACACTCTCTATTCCCTATACAACTGTGAATACAGTTGATTGTTCTCCCAATGAAACAGTAAAACAGATGTACAGATTTCTTTATAATAGTTTTTCAGGGTTTCTACATAAAAAGCATAAAAGCAGGTTGGGATACCTAGTGTCACTGTATTGGAGAAAAATGATTTTCCTTTCCTCAGAGAAATGACAGTTCAGCTATTAGTCTTTACCATGATAGTTAGGTTTTCATTCATTCCTTCATTCATCTATCAATATAACAAAATAAAATATAAGATAAATTAAAAACTGTCACAGTGAGTTTAGTGGATACAAATCAACAGAAGGAAAAGATCCCAAAAGAAGTCTCAAGAAAGAGAGAGCCACTCATTTGCATATTCAGAAATCCCATACAAACATTAAAGGAAGTCATAAACTAAGTACAGAATACCTGGTGCAGATATATATATATATATATATATATATATATATATATATATATATATATATGTGTGTGTGTGTGTGTGTGTGTGTGTGTGTGTGTGTGTGTGTGTATAGGCACTATGCACACTGCTTCAGTCTTTGTGAGTTCATATGAATTTTGATGGATTTGATTTAGAGACTCTTGTTCTCCTTCGTATTCCATGTCCTCTAACTTTTATACTGTTTCTGTTTTTCTCAATATTCTCTGAGCTCTAATTGGAGGGATTTCATGTTGATATCCTATTTAGGGTGAATGTTCCAAGGTCTCTACTCTCTGGGTAATGTCTGGTCATGCATCTCCATATGTGCTTCCATCTGCAGCAGAAGGAAGCTTCTCTGATGACAACTGAGCAAGGCACTAATCCATGAGTATAACAGAATGTTATTAGGGGTTATTTTTCTCTACATAATGCTTTCCTCTTTTTAGAAAAGTATTTGGTTTTCCTATATCCCTGGGCTATTTAATCTCAAGTTCTTGGTCACCTAAGCACTGCTGTCTATGGGTTCAAGTTTTATGACATCATTGCCCTAACTTGTCTTGCAGGTAGTACACCATTGAAGATAAAGTGTTTGGGGGTAACTTGTTGTTCATGTTTCTCTTTGGAGGCCATGCAGAGTATCTTCCTGTAAAAAAGATGTTGGAAGAGGGAAAGAAAGCTATATAAGGTACCAGTTCAACATCTCCCTGTTCAATATAGGTGTTATCTTTAGCCATGGGTCTTGCTGCAAGTTTGTGAGGAGAGGACAGGTTAGAAAGAGGAAAGCAAAGGGAAAATTATGTAAATATAGTATACATATATGAAATTAAGATTAAAAGAGGTGATACCAACCTATCAGATTTTCATTGCATACTCTAGTTCTTAAAGTGTTAAATTTTCTGTTCTACCTAAAGAAGTCTGAGAATTTAAAGTGCCACCTTCAATGTGAGTTCAGATGTGCCCTTTTCCCTGTATGGGATTTTAGGAAAATTCTACCTTATTCTTATCAAAATCATTCAAACTACTTTTTGGAAGTGGGTTCAAGCAGATGGTGGGCAGATGGGAATGCAAGCTATTATCTCTATGGCATTCGGATGAGAGGGTTTCAGGTATAAGTCTGTGACTCATCTTATTCAATGGAAAGATGATTAAGTCTGAATATTACAGTCTTTCCCATGTTATTGAGCACAATTATGGGCTCCATCCTCAGAAAAGAGAGAAAACCTAATTTCCTGGGTTTGTGCCTTTTTGTGCTGGGCCGTTCTGACATTCTCCAGCAGTCTTTGCTGGGGCTTCCTGGATCTGTAACTGCAATAAACTTTGTCATTCCTATAAATACACTATGTACCTTTCTCTTGCGCTCCCTCCTCTTATAAAATATCACATTTTCTTATTTATTGTCGGGGAGTTTGTACAGAATCTAATGTTGAAATGTCCTTTGATCCCCCACCCCCCAATGCTGTGGCTGGTTCTTTTCTTCTTCCTTACCACTTTCAGTTGAACTGAGATCTACAAAATAAATTACACATAACTTTGCATTGACTCAAAGACAGATTGCTTCCTGTTGGTAATTCTGCTTTGATTCTCTTTCCAACAAGGAAGGTAGCCCACACATTCACTTCTGACAAGCTTTCTGAACAGCATTGCTACTACTCAAGTTGGATCAAAACAAAGAAAACATTCCAAATACTACTTTCTCCCTTAAATGAATTTGATCACTGAAAATGAACCTGACAGGAAGACTTGTCTGCAATTACCTGCAGCAAATCAATTACGATTAGAAATCTTACCTTTACTGAAAGTTCTAACTTCGTTTGAAATAGCTGTTTGCACATACATGAATATTTGCAGGCAATTCCTCCTTAGCTTCAAACAAGTTTTACTGTTAAAAACATTCTATGAACAATGGAAATGTATCAGTTAAGTCCTTAACATGATCCACATATTTTTTTTAAAGTAACAAACATCAATTATTGGGATTATCCAAGCAATACCTTATTATCTTCCCTTCTAATGTTGGGAGTACCTTTTTTGACAACAGGGGAGCTAGGAGACTGGATGCTTTAAAACTTTAAAATTTATCTGCCTATATTTTTGTGCTGAAACTTATCTATTATTTAAAAATCTTTATAAACATTTAGGTTGATTTTTTATTACAAAAATACATAATTGGCTATATTTGAAGGTATTCTGTTGTTTCTATGAAGAAGTCTTTAGATATCATACAAGGCAAATTATAGATTGACTTGAAGAAATATTATGTTGTGTATCCAAGAGCTTTAGGGAGAATTTAATAACTGCATACATTCAAAAGAGTTTTTACGTGTATCTAATGATTGGTCTTCTATAAATTTCCACTTTATAGAACAAGGGTGTTGACTTATTTTAAGACGCCAAAGTATTCAGACAACACTGAACATAAGATAGATACAAAATTTTAATAATCTTCCTAACAACAATGAAAACATATTTATTTGAGTTATTGGAATAGTCTACTAGCCCTCATGTGAGTTTCTTCCAGAGTGTCTACATATCTTTTGCTTAGTAGTAAGTGTTATCAATAATATTTCACATTCATAACATTAGACCATAAGTTTTAAAATTTATATAAACTTATAGTTTAAAAAATACAGATAGCAAGATAAAAAGGTATTTTATAAAATTAAGCTGATGCTGTTAATAAAAATGTATTTAATATTTAGCTATTTAAAAGTCTTTAGGGGTTATTGGATCTATATTGCAATAAAAACATAATAAATACAAAAAGAATTAGGAGTTGCCCAGGCCCAGGGTTATGTTTGCTAAACTGGTGGTTTTCAACACATTTTTTGCCTACACAAAAATGGCTCAGACTTCATTTTCTTACAATTTAAGCTTCACACTGCCCTTTATCTATCTGCCAGTCTATGACATAATAACATGTAAAGGTAAGAAATAATTTCCCTGAGACCTACATCTTTCCATAAAGCAAATTACAAAAAAGCTTTGCATTTTAAAACAGACCCATGTTTTCTTCTGAGAAAGACTTACTGAGTCATTCTCATGTCTTTTATATTTTGATACATATTCATATAAACTTCTTGGATATAGTATAATAATCCATTCATATGTGCTATATGTGATGATCAGATAAGAGCGATTAGATGTGCATGTTTTTAAATGTCTTTCTCGAGCTTTTTCTAACACAGGTAACATAGTTATAAACCACAGTTACTCCCCTGCTCTGTAGAATGCAGTCCCCCTAAGTGTACATTGGTATTTGTCATTCAGCCTTTCATCTGCCACTTCTATCTACTCTCTAGAAATCTCTCATGGACTTTATTTTTCTGAGGTCACAAGTAGCAAAGACCTCTGACATCTGGATTTCTATGTCTGGCATATTTCTCTTCATATATTATTGTCTTTTTCCTTCATATGAGTTCATTTCTTTTTTACTATTGAACATTATTTCAATACTGTTCCTCTCCTCCTTAGAAGTAGTCTTGGTACTAAGGTATGCATAAAAATAACATTACACTCTGGATGAAATGTAGCCTAGTGGAATTTGTAGCAAGTTCCAATGATCATGGATTGAAACAACACAAAACTAAGTTTTTACAAACTCTTCTATGAATTCTTGAAGACAGTTAGCAAAACAATTAAAAGAAGATTAGAAATGGCCTGTTTTTTGCCCAAATCATCTCTGAAATGAGAATGTTTCCTAGATACATACATTTATGAACTGATTATTTTTATAATTTTTTCATTCTGGGATTTCTAATTTTTTTTGACAGAATAAGCTTTGGAAATCACTGTGTAGATAGCAAGAGACCTTCTAGAAAATGCACCTATCTTGACCAGTTACTTACTTTAACCCTTACTGCCAAAAGTCCAATCCGATGATATGTCTAAGAATCCCTAAATATGTAAAATATTTGTATGTTGAACATGGCCTATTTTTGGTAAAACTCCAAGACATCTATAAAATTTTTAACACCTATACTCATATTACCTTGAATACACAAAAACGTTTCTGAGTCAAAGAAAGGTGAATCATTTCACAGAGTAATAACATACATTGGAGACTACGCTCAAGACATCCCATTTTGGATGATGATGTTGGGGCACCTGTTTGCTAACAATAGGGCCCCAGTTCAGGAATGAGGGAGAGGGATTGTGAGAGGTGATGAAAATGAAGCTTCCCACTCCCCTGTTCTTGTCTGTGTCAGTAAGAGAAAGCTATACTTCCTCACAGAAATAAATTCTTGAAAAAGGAAAGGTTTGTTACCTCTTTGGAATCAAACAAAATGTTTCCAGACTTGGCATCTGTGCATCTGTACAAATGACCAGTCTGCGGATCTGGGAGTCCTCAAAACTGGAAAGTAAGGAAATGAGTCTGACTCACATTCTTCGTCGTTTTCTTTTCTTTTTTTTTTTTTTTATATTTAAAAATTTCCATCTCCTTCCCTCCTCCTCCCCCCTCCCTCCCCTCCTTCTCCCCCTTCTCTCCCCTCCTTCTCCCCCTTCCCTCCCCTCCCCTCCACCCATACCTCCCCTCCCTCCCTCTCAAGGCCAAGGAGCCATCAGGGTTCCCCACTCTATGCTAAGACCAAGGTCCTCCCAACTCCCCCCAGGTCCAGGAAGGTGATCGACCAAGCTGAGAAGGCTCCCACAGAGCCCGTCCATGAAGAACAATCAGAGCCCAGAGCCATTGTCCTTTGCTTCTAAGCTACCTCAAAGGTGAAGTCGCCAACAAAAGACACCCATAGATGGAGGTACTGACATTCCTATCAGCTGGAAAAGCAAAAAGCCCTCATATTTGTATCTCTCGCTTCAATGTCAGTTCTAATGTGAACGTCACCAGAAGCTCCAGTGTTTGTCGCCGGCACAGCAATAGCTCCCCCAAACAGGGGAGAAGCCTGGGGAACAACAGCTATTCCTTTGGTAATTTATTTATGCATTCCACGCTCCGACTGCGGTAACTGAAGAAGTCTTTCTCTTTTTTCACAGTAGAAAATATTTAGTTGGTTAACTTATATTTTCTCTAACTGAAACTTTTTCTTCCTATTTGAAGTTTTTCCAAAATTGTTCTTACTTAAAGTCTGGGGAGAATTCACAAACTTTGTAAGAAGCCACCTCAAATGATACCTAACACTTGTACCATCATTTTTACTGTATAGGAAATTGAACGTTCAGCTTTGTATGTGCTAGACAAATGCTTTACCATTGAGCTATATTCTCAGGCTTGGCCTACCTTTATGAGAGAGTAAGCCTGGGGCTGGAAGATGACTCAGAATTTAATAATGTTGCATTTAAATTTTAAGAAATCACAGAAAAAGCAAGCAATCATCATGGCTGAAATTCAAGAGCTGGGTGATGCAGAGGATGGAGATTGGCTGTCTTGTAGGCTACCAGACTAATTTCAGGTTCAGTGAGGGACCCTGTCTTATGGAAAGAAGGTATGGACTGGAAGAGTGGAATATTCCTGTGCTCCAGCCATATAAACATGCACAAACTGCACACAAACAATGCACACACACACACACACACACACACACACTACACATACATACATATGTGAAGGAAAAGAAAGAAAAAAAAGTAAAGACGATGAAATCAATTGACCTGATAGTTTTAACAATGTAGAAGTTTTAAGTTTTCCTGAAGAGAAATAATAAAAAATAAATAAATAAAAAATAATAACATCTAAGGTAAGCTTATTTATGTTCATGAGTGTATATAAATATACACATATCATTTCATCTATTTGACTCTCTTAAAATATCATGTACTAAAAATAAGTTTCTTTAGTTATTTTTTTCTATTACTTTTTATTTTCCTGAGACAAGGCCCTACTGTGCAGCTGTGGCTGACTTGAAATGAATTTTGTAAACCAAACTGTTCTCAAGCTACAGACATCTTCCTGTATCTAACTGCTTACTATTAACATTGTGACTGCATGTAACTGGGGTCATTTATGAATTTGCTGAATATCAAATGCAAAGCCAAAGAAGATGTTTCTACTGAAAACAGATTTCTCTGCAAATATATTCTAATTATTGCATCCTATCCCTCAACTCCTACAAGAATCTATCTCCCAACCTACTCAAATCTGTAATCCCTCTTGCTTTATAACACTAGAAAATAAACAAGCATCTTAAAAGAAAAAAAACATAAAGCAAAATGAATAATTCTGAATAGGCTAAAACAGAAACAAAATGAACAGAAAAAGAACCAAGGAAAAATAATAAGAACATACCTAGATACAGAGACACATACATTTACACACACATAAATCCCCTGAAGAAAGAAAATCAGAAATCATACTATATATAAAATTCTTGTGATGTAAAAAACTAACAAAAAGAACAAAACAAATCAACTTCTATCAACCACTGAGTACATTTGTGTTGGCTATCTTCTTGGACATGGGGTCTGCCCTTGAGTGTCATTTGTATAGCCAGTGAGACTCTGTTGAAGAAAACTAATTTTTCTGAAGGGGACTATTTTAATAAAACTTACCATATTCAATGTTACTGTTAAAATTTCAAGTAAATATTTTTTTATTTCCTTTTAAGCAAAATTTTTCCAAACAAAATAAATTAAGGAAAGCAACACAAGAAATGTTTTTCCCCCATATGTTTTATTTAATTATTTACTAATTTATTTTGGTGTCACCAATAACCATTCATTCATTTATCCATCTGTTCACGGTACAATTCACGTCTTCCTTTATTTTTTTTCCAAATTGAACATAATTTGTTTTTTTGTTGCTGTTAAGTTTATATCCTAGTTAATGGGAATCTCTTGATACTGAAGTTATAAGCCAATCAAACGGAATTAATAAATGCAAGTTTATTCTGAGCACAGCATTCCTGCATGGCCCATGGGAAGTTGAGGAGACCATAAGAGGAAACCATAAGGTGGGAGTTTTTTGCTTTTGTTTTTGTTTTTTTAATACCCTTGGGTGTAGAGCTGCCTATGGTGGGACAGAGACTTGGGTTGAGCCCTTTCCAAACATTCCAGACTTTTTGGATAAAAGGATGCCTGGGGTTGGGTGGGACCTTCCACTCAATCATTCCAGACTTTTTGGGTATACGGACGCCAGGGACTGGACTGATGCTTCCACTCAAACTTCCCAGACTCTTTGGGTATAGGGGCTCTGGAACTTATCTGGCTGCTTCCTGCAGGCATGGGATGATGTGTGTGGGGGGGGGGGGGCAGGGCAGAGTTGGGATTTGTTGGGCTCAGGCTCAGTGTGAGGTGTGGCTAGGAAGGCATTTGGTTAGCTGCCATCCTGGAGACCTCAGGTATGTGTTCCTTGATCAAGATGAGAAGGCATGTTTCTAGAAGAAAAAAATTATTTTTTATCTGCCCTATGAATAGGGTTAGCCATTGGAAGAGTGATTAACTACCAGAAGGAATGTGACTGAGAAGCGTCCTGGTGGTACAGGAGCATCAAGGGTGAATAAGCAAGACATGAGAGCAGATATGCCCTTGAAAACAAGATTTTAGTTGCTGGGTAGGTCCCATTTGAGCCCGGAGAAGTCCAGGAGTTGGTGCAGGTACTGGGGTTTTCTGGAGGACCCTCTGTAACTTTGTCTTAGCCCAGACAGCAGGAGTGACCTTTAAAATATGCTCAAAAATGGGTGGAGTCAAAATATGCTCTGGGGACTGTTAGTTTTTATCAGACCAGATTTCTTGATATGGCAGTAGAACTTCTTCTAGGAAACTGCAGGTGTCTGTAAGATGCAGAAACAGATTTACATCTTGGTGTCATGGCAAAGGGCTATGGCTTTAGGTTAAAAGGCAAGAAGATTTTAGAAGACAAAAAGAAATGGAAAACTCTGAACCTCTGAAGATACATCTGCAACCTGTTAATTCTGGACTATGAAGCCTGTAAAAGAGGCACACTTGTCTGTATTTTTAGCTAGAAACTTAACAAATGAAGTAATGAGCTACCAGTACCTTAAGTCATCAAATATCATTAGACAGATCTAAGAGGGAGAAGTAAAGGAGCTTTTCCAGCTACTCAGGCAATCCCAAGTCTCTCCACTCTCTCTGATGAACACCAGTCTTAGAAGCAGGTCTTTCCTTCAGCTGCTAAGCCCAGGAGGCCCGACAGATTTTCCTGTGAGGTTAATGTTCAGTCTACCTGTCTTGGCAGCATAAGAGAATTGATCTTCTGGTGTGGTTTCATCCATTTCAGGCAGGGTCCAGGCAGCTGATGAGGTGAAAGGCACCTTTTTGCTGTGCGGGTGGATTTGCCATATCCAAAGGCAAGGCTCCTGGATGCTGCAGGAGCTAACATGTTCCTCTATCATGAGGAGCTCTTTTGTAAAATGCTGTTCAGATCTGTAAGGACACTTGAGAATATGTGTACCATTACCTGTCAGGTATATCTAAATTAGACATATAAGTTAAATTTAAACATATAGTTTGCCCAGTGAGCTACAGGGCAGGAGTTACCTGATCTCTTTTCTCTGACCTTAGCCAAAATGGTGCCTGCCCATGTGTTGTACCGTATGGGCAGACCATGTGAAGATTTTAGAAAAGTTGTAATCTGGAATTATAAGTTTTATGTATTTTAAAACAAGCATAATACACACAGAGACATAAAAAAGCATACTGTGGCCACATTACTTACATATTTTTATCCATACATAATAAACAGACAAAACTTAAAAAGAAAGAGAACTTTAACAAAAGAACGAACAAACCTCTACTCATGAAACTGTGTTAGATGACCAATTTAAGAATCCTAAAGTAAGAAAGAAATCATAAGAATGAAAGGAGTTTATGGCATTAAGGTAGCTCTTACCAGGTTTGGGCAGGAGCCTGGAGAAGGCACTGTGAAGAGAAACTGAGCAGGTAGGAACCACAAAGGAGTGGCAGAGGGACAGGAGCCATGGGGAGGCTCTTTACAGCTTAAGCTGTGGGAATCCCAGGCTACTTGGGGAAGGGGACTAGCAGACATGTGCTAGGCAGAATCCCAGTGTGGTTGGGAAGTGCAGGCAAAGTCAAAGTGAGGGCCAAGAAAATAGTAAGTTAAGAAACTAAGGGCAGTGCAGTTGAAATACAGACAAGCAGAGAAGCAAGGAGATTGTCTACAGGAAAATCCAGGAGCAGAGAGAAAGACTAGGGACAGTGGAGGAGAGAGGAGCAGAAATGCAGGGCTCATAAACCTGGCCAGGGTAGCTCAGCCACAGGTTGCTTAAATTTTATAGGGTGTTTTGCGAGCAAACTTGGACCTGGAAGTATTCATTTATAAACCATTAACCAGAGACCTGAAGAACAGAAATAACCTGGCGTCTAAACAACAGGAAGCTTGGGATTAACCTGTTCAAGATGTCTTCCACACAAAGACCCCAAAATGTAGAGATTGCCTCTATCTCAGAACAAGCCAGCCTACCTGACATTTCAGTGTCTTGGCAGGCAGACTGGAAGACCAAAGGAGTCCTGGACCCTTTTAGAAGCCTTGGTTTGGATTTGGGTAACTCACTGAGCAAGTCTTTGATGTTGGGGAACTGAGAGTGGTTCTCCATGGCCAATTGATAGCAGGAAAACTCAATTCTACTTGGTTCGGCACCTAATCTTAAGTTTAAATCCTAGTTAATGGGAATCCACCACCATTGATATAGTAAGGCAATTGCGAGAACCTGACCTTGCAAACTCCATTTTAAAGGAGGGGCTTCATCTTAAGCCATATAATGAGCAGGGGGCCAATCTCAGCTCCAGAAATGTGCTGCGATAGCAAAACTTGAACGGATATTTTCAAAACAGCCAAACTAGGAGTTAGGGATCAGGTCCATAAAATTTAACGAGGCCCAGGTGTTCCTAGGAGGCATCCTATCCTCGAGGATACTTGTCAGTAACTAAAGTCTCTTTTTTGGGGGGAGTTTTACACCCAAAAACTGACCAATGGTTACAGAAACTACCTTACCCTATGCCAAGATGACAGGACACGAACTCTCTCGATTACTGCATATCCCTTTTAAAAGTTCTCTCCTCTTGCTGCCACATTTTTCTCACCCACTGCCCTGGGGTGCTGGAAATGGATGGTTCAAACTTGAGTTTTTATATCAAAGACCCTCATGTAATTTACATCAAAAATCAGGCTCTGTGAATTCATTTGGGGAACAGTAACTTAAGCATAACACAATCAAACCGAATTAATAAATCCAGGTTTATTCTGAGTACAGCATTTCTGGGTGGTCCAGGGAAAACTGAGGAGACTACAAGAAAATCATGAGGTGGGGGCTCTTTTTAAATAACTTTGGAAGTGTAGCTGCTGGGTTAGAGGCTTGGGATGGAGCCACCACCCAAACATTTTCATGATACTTACCAAGGCTAAAACAAAATTTAGATTTTCACTAGATCAGGGAAATTGGTTAATAAGCTCGGTCTATTCAATTTCTGCTCTTCAAGATGTCAGGGGAGTGTTTGTAAGGTAATGTGGCCAATGTTTGCATTTGAGATACAAATTGTGGGCAGTCATTAAGAAGCCATTGGAAGACTGACAAAGATGTATTCAAATTTCTATCTTTAGTGAGAATGGCTGGTTGGCGATGGGATTCTAGAACTGGAATCCAACTGTCTTCTAGGGACTGACCTTTAGATTCTCCTCATAACCTAATTTATTTTTCCCTTACATTTTCATTGATAAAAGCAAAATCATTTACTGACATAAACCTGCAGGTATAGGAGTCCCAATTAGCGAGGTGTCAAACGACAGGATCTGAGATCCTGCAGGAAAGAGATGGGCCAAGGAAAGCAGAGAGCTAAACCAGAGAGGGTTTGGAAAGAGGACGCAGGACACCCAAGTCATAGTTGCCATAGAGGGAGAGATAAGATCCCCAGAAAAATCCTTCTTCAAGGAACCGTCTCCACCCACAGGCAGACAGACCTTGCCACTCCCAAACCAGGACATGGAAATAATGTTGACTGTTTCCTTTCATCAGGGCCTCTGAGAAATTCTCAATAAGTCTGGGTCCTGCAGTTTGCATTTTATTATATGTCTTTAGCCTAAACAGTGCTATCTTAGATTACTTCAATTCAGAAGTATTTACTTCTCAAATGCCCTTTGTTATTTTTATATTTTTACTAGCCATAATATCTCCTCCACAGACAATTCTTACCCACTTGTTCAACAACAAAATTGTTATGTAATGTGAGCCTTGGTTTAGAGTAAGAGACCCAAGAAGCAGACAGATATCTCCATGACTTGGTGGATTTACTCATTGATAAAATCTATTGTGGGCCTTAAGCCAGGATAGCAACCATAATATTAGCTTCTAAATGTCCATTGAAAACAATAAAAGAGAATTAACTTATCTGTTATCTATGAAACTGTTCTAACAAATCAATTTATTTATGACTCGTCTTTCAGTTATCATTTTATATCTTGATCCTACATAACTGCAAAGGAGCCTGGGAAACTGTATGCTCTCATGTGGAACTTAATGATCTCTATATGGTAGCAAGAGGCCACTTGTTTGTTCCCTGCAGCCCAGACTTCCTCACAGAAACTGTATTCATTAAATAACTGTTTGGCCCATTAGCTCTAGCTTCTCATTGGCTAACTATTACATGTTAATTTAACCCATTTCTATTCATCTGTGTATTGCCACGTTGCTGTGGCTTAACAGGTAAAGTTCCAGAGTCTGTCTCTGGTAGGGCTACATGACTTCTCTCTGACTTGCCATACAATAATTTATGCTATTATACATTCTTATGTGGATAATTATTATGATTTTTGGGTAGTTTTAGGTATGTTTGTGTGTAAGAAAAGGTTATATTTACCTTTTCTTGAAAATAACAATTTATTTTCACGTAGCATCATATTTAAAGGAATCATGATTTATTATCTCTTCATTCACAATTATTGATATTTATTAAAATTGGGTTATAGCCTTTACTAAAGGGCCTTTCAAATGAGCATGAGTTCATTTGACACTGCTGTCTTCCTAACATTTCTCTAGCATACTCATGAGGATATATGTCATCTCATTTTTCATTTGTGTTATCTGTTTTCCCCATTGGATCGCCAATCCTCTGGTTGGCCCAGTGATGAGTTCAATAGATACATGCCTATGCTGTCTGGAAAATATAATTTCCTTAGAAGAAAAACACTTCAAGGATTAGTATGTGAGTCAACCTAATTGATATTATTAGGTATAAACTTTACTCCTTTACTCTGAAAAAACAGAGCTAAAATATCTTCCCTTTTTTGTAATATTCATAAGAAGCTCTTTTTTTTTCCCCTTGGAAAGTTGTAGTGTGTAAACGTAAAACCATAAATAGGCATAATTACCACAAGACTGCGTGGGATTAAAGGCATATTGATGATATTGAATGTGAACAAGGCTGAAAGGCATCGCCCCTCACAGAGGCAAATCCCTCTGTGGAGGGAAACTGAAAGCCTCCCTAAATTTCCACTGAAGACAAATATTGGATGTTAGTTTGACAGTTTCATCTTTCATCCTATTTACCTCAATGATTTACCTTTAAACAACCCAGGTATTCTCACTTTAGGTTCCTTTCCTTATTTATTCACTTATTCAAATAGGTCTTAGTAAACTCTGTTATAGACCAAGGCAGAAAATAATTAGAAATTCTGTCATGAGTTCATAATTCCTGTTCTGCACTCAGGTGTCAAAGTCAATGCCTAAGATATGCCTGATGAAAACACGCTGCTATGATAAGGAACTGTTAGTTAATAACTGTTACCACACTTCGGATAGTTCTCTTTCTTATCTTTGATGATAAAGTGAATTAAATTTAGTCCACACATGCTACATTTCCTCAAATGTAATGATATGACATAAAAGCCAACTTTAGATATACTCATACATAAAGAAATTTTAGTATAGTGTTTTTAGTTGATCACTGTATCACAGTTCTCTAGAAACAGAATAGGGGCTTACTATGGTTTGGATAAGGGTCAGCTAATGTTTAATGGCAGTCTCATTGAAAGCTTGGCCTCAATCTATCACATAATGGTAATTATTAAGACCTATAGGACCTGTATTAAGATCTAGCCACAATTGTTCCTGCCACACAGAGGTATATTCTTGTGGATGTATAGTGTGTGGTGTGTGTGTGTGTGTGTGTGTGTGTGTGGTTACACACATTTGAGTTCATGCCCACATGCCTATGTGTCTAAGTGACCATGCCTCACCACATAGGTGCACATCACATGACAACCTTCAAACTTTGTTTGAAAGATGTTCTCTTTTGGTTGTTAGCACTTACTCTGGGTGTCTATGCCTCCCATCTCTCGGCAGATGTGCTGGAATTAGAGACATGGCTACCTTTTCTGGATTTATGTGGCTCTGAGGATCTGAATTCAAGTAGTAAACACCACACAGCATGCACTTTACCCACTGACTTTGCTTGCCAGCCCAAATGGTGTGTTTCGTTTACTTCATTTTTATTTATTCGAGTATGTATGAGGGGTGTGTGCCTGTGTGTCCGTTTGTCTGTCTGCACATCTGCATGTCAGAGGACAGGTGTGGACATCCTACTTTGTTCTGTCCTTTCACCATGAAGATTCTGTTGATTGAACTCGGGTCATCAGACTGGGAGGTAAGTGCTTTCACTCAAATGTATATTCTTAAGGGAGATATCAGGCTGCTAGCCTAATAGCCCTTTTCCAGTTCTCAGATTCCAGCTACAATGAGGTGAAAAGTTTGCCCTGTGTACTATAGAGGGATGCATCATACTATCACAAGTCTAAAATAAGAAAGCCTGTTGTTCGATGCAATGAAACCCTACGTGAGATAAAATCAACCTTATCTGTCAGTATATATTGATGGTGTCAGGCTTGCTCACAGTGACAGAGTTGATTGACACAGTCTGTGTGGAGAAAAGGGCCTGTCACTACCGGCCTAAAGCAGCACAAGTCAGAGTTCATTGGTTTGATTTTTCCCTTATTGGAAAATGATAATAAATCGTCAATCTCCCTGCATCAAATAAAAGACCGATAATATCAATCAGAAGGGATCAATTTTGCAAGAATATACTTAACAGGTCACAAAAGGCCCTGTTGGAATTCCTGCCTCACTACTCCCTCCCTCACTTCTCCCATCTCCAACATCACACTTGCTCCTAGTTAGAGGACATCTTGTCCTCCTACTTCCTAAACTGTTAAATACTTTCTTGAGGTAAGGACTTTCCAAGCCCAGGGAATTTGCATTTTAATAAGGAACTGAAACTCCTTTAGAACCTAAAGCCAAACACTTCTAAGTCTGCGAGGTGAGGCTCTTGCAATTTAATTCACAGTAAAACAAAATGCACGCGGAGGAGGCAAGATGCATAATTTAACCTCTAGCATTACCAAGCCTTTTTACCAAAGGGAGAGTGGGAGACTTGATAACATTTCAAAGTTACTTTTCTTTCAAACTCTTTGTAAGTGGCCTGGATTAAGCATTAAAAAAAATGTTCTTCTCTGAAGCATTTCATTAAAATTTTACTCCAGCCAGGTTATTCATACTAAATTATATATTTGTAAACATAGGAACCAATAATCAAGCATCCACAGAAGCAAATCATGTTCTCTTTTTTTTCTCTAATAGTTGAGTGCATAGACTCTATGGTGCCCTGTCAATAAAGTGTCCAAATATCACCACAAGTAAACTGGCAAGTGCATCTGGGCAGCTTGTGTTTCAAATAGGGAACACTAATTGTCTTCAAGGAGAAATACCGACTATTATCATCTCTAAAAATTCAGTACTAAATAATTCAATTGTGAATTCCTTTCATGTGCTTAGACTAGTTTTTAAAACTCCCATGCTTTCTTTCTGGTCCACTGACGTTTGTGAGAATGAAAAAAAGTGACAAATCACGAAGAACTAAAATCTTCATACTTGGAGCTGTGGAATTCAAGTGAGCTTAAGGCATTATAGAATCCCAGTTTTAACGGGGATGAAGATGAATATCAATGATAAAGACGTCCATTTTATAAAAAACTGCGTATAAACTGAAGAAGAAAAATAATTAAATGCATAATAAGGCAATTCTGTTTGTGTTAAATGCCCTTGGATTTCATTGCTTAACAGTCAAGATGAGAGAAACGAAGTGCTCCACTATTGTTTGGGTGATGAATGACTTGACTGTAATACCCGGATGTAACTGTTCCCCACAAGAAAATAACCTGCTGTTGATTACTCTAGAGCCACTGTTGCTTTGCGCTATGAATAGTTTAAAAAGAACTAGAGGCAACATAGTAAAGCGGGGAGTGGGAGAAGTGACTCTCCACAGGGAAGAGTACACTGATTGGTAGTCCAGTACCGAAAGGCTGGCTCTGAATGTAGATATAAAAGTAATAATATATGGACTCAATGTGTTATATTGGAGGATAATTTTGTTTAAGAATATTCCTAAATATATTTGTATAAACATAATATATTCATAAATATATATGTATAAATATAAACTTGTATATATAAACATATACACTAATACATAGAGCATAAAACAAAATTATTGAACAAAAAGGATCTATCAATTTGAAAAGAAGCAGGGAGAATTAGGTGACAGGATTTGAAGAGAGTTAAGAAAAGAGAAGTAATTAAATTACAATCTCAAAAATAATCAATTTTTTGCCATATTAAAATACTAAAATAAAAGAGTGATTTGACTAATTTCAAAAGCATACATGCCCTTCAGAGCTAGGTAGGAACCACAAAAAAAATAGCTTCGTTGTTTTGATATAATTGAAATCAAGGCATAGGTAAAACATGAGATTTAGAAAGCCAGTAGACCTGTAGACATGCTTACATACCAATGTTATGATTGTTAAATCTTGTTTTTAAATGGATCATATCTCTGTTTGATTTACATATAAATACACTGTCCTATAAATAAATATGTATTCCATTATAGCCTTGATAGGAGAGTTACAGAGTATTATACATTAATGAATATATCAGGGTATCAGAAGTATATCTGCATATATTTGTAGATGTCAAATGAACCTAGAAAAGTTTAAGGAGTTTTATATTTATTAATCATTCAAGTTGTGAAGGTGCTTTAATTGGTAACAATATCAATATTTTATTTGAAAATTCTTGCAAGATACTTTTTATGACAGGTCCTCCTCTCTATACACACCCTGAACACCCACTCTCGTCTATCTATCTATCTATCTATCTATCTATCTATCTATCTATCTATCTATCTATCTATCTGTAAGTGCTTTCAAATACCAGGAAATTTGCATTTTAATAATCAAATAAAACACTTTTACAAACAAATCAAATACATATCTAAAGATAATTATGAGAAAGCATAGTTTTTGCTCTGGAGATTTTTATGCAAGCTTCCTCCCCTATCTTTACAAATCTTTTATTATTAAAGGAAGCCTGTTCTATTTTAATTTCGCTGCTTTCCAGGGATTTAGTCTTTTCACATCTTATATCCAATAGCATTTGTCATTTTTTTTTTTTTTTTTTTGAGGGGCAGTATCATGTACTACAGAAAATCTGTTACTTCACTTAAGGAAATTTTAAAAAAACACAAACAAAATCCTCTCAGGTCAAAAAGATAGTCACACAGAGCATTTGAACTTAAAATGCTGAGTTCAGTCTCATTATTGAGCCAATGACAGTGTCCTGGGCTAATCATCATAGACTTCTCAAGCTTGTTGCCTAGCGTCTCTGTCGGCATCTTCTGTACCTTCAGATTCTTTAATAATAGCCAAGTGGAAATGAGAGTGTTACATTAACCTTTATATTTTACAAACTGAAAGGATATTATTTGAGGTAGCATTTTTTTCAAGTCACTCAAAAATGCCGGGGTTGGGGGGGGGCAGGCTCGATTTCCTCTTGTTCGCCATTGTTGTTTTGTTTTAAACTTGTGTCAAAGGCTACGACTGACAAATAGGAGGCAACAAATAGACCTTTTCTAAGCAAATAAACCACATTTCCTCTTAGCAATAAAAGAAAAAGGAAAGAAATTATTTTGTGAAAGCACAGCAGACCTTGTCAATCACATTTATTCACCATATGTCACATCCACAGAGAATCAAGGAAACAACCTACAAAACACTGATGTGCTGGGTGGCTGAGGGAATCGTGAAGAAAGAGAACAAAATCACAATATAACCTTTCAGAAATGATGGTTCTATTTGTGGAGATTGAATGAGAGACCTTTGCAAGCCACACACTTGTTCTGCCGCTGAGATACATTCCAACTATGGAATGTGCACAGTTAATTACCTTTAAGTCGGAATGGGTGCTAATTTCATGATTAGTTTTCAAACCAAAATCATGCTGCTTATTATTTTATTTTGCATAACACCTTGGACATCCAATAAAATGTCTAAGGAAAACTTTAAAACATTCTAATTTTTTTATTCCTTCAAGGGACTGAGAATATGAAAATCACATAAGCAATGTAAAACCATTCAGGACTAAAATTCTCCAGGAGGAGACAGCTAGTCAGAAGGTGGCAGTACAGGGCTATCTTTCCGAAATCAAATGCGAGTATAAAAATGACCAGTGTAGGGCTCTCCAGAAGCAGGCCCCAGAGTCACAGCCAGTCGTGGAGTCCCTTTGTTCTTGAGGCAGGTCTCATTAGAAGAGTAACTCTGCAGAGTGGAGCTCTGATATGGAAGTTTTAATTGGAGAAATCCTGTGCCTGCTAAATCTGCAGTAGGTGCTTTTATCCAGAATTCTTTTATCTGAATGATGCTTAGCATTTTTTACTATTGTATACACTTTCTGTATGCAAAAAAGATTTTTATGGAATAATGGGACCTTTGAGTGAATTAAATATATATCAAATTATGTTCAGGAAGTTCTGTCTGTGATTACAGTATATCTACTTTTATCGCAAATCCAAACTGCATGCTTAGTCTAGTTACAACCTTTGCTGAACATCAAATCATAATTCATCATGACAAGTATTTTCACATGGAAGAAGATGGAGGGGTCAAGTTTATTTCCTTAGCAGGTACTGAAACAAAGGACTTTACTTACAGCATTTTTTTTTTCAGAAAAAAAAATGATTTTTTTCCTTCAGTTTGGAGACTATGGTGGACTGACAGTAACAGAGCCAGACAGGAAATCAGAAAAACTCTGTAGCAGGATAAGTCATCATAATTATATAAATGATTACCTGCTAAAATGTACACTGACACCGTGACAGGAGTCATGATTTGAGGGTCTAACTTTCAGTTTAAGATATCACTTAAATGGGTTCAGTTACTGGGTGTGGATAAACAGAGCAACATAAAAGCAAAGCCTGTTTGTAGATGTTTCCAGATATAGTGGTTTCAAGAACTCACAGTTTGTAATTATGTAGTTAAAATGCACTAACACTCCAAATACCAAATATTTCATTACATAATTCCTTTCTGTTGTGTTTGTTAAAATCTCAAGTGACAGAAGGTTTTCTTTTTCTGTGAATTGTACATTTCTTTAGGTAACTGATGAACATTTACAAAATCTGTAGAGCATAAAAATTGGCAAGCCCAATTTAAAGCTAATGCATTTTCTCTTATGATTTTGTATAAAAGATGAAAAAGGAGAGATAATCATTTTATCATCTTTTGATTTATTTATTTTTGATCCATCAATCGATAATTTTTACAGAGGTGTTGAGTGATACAATGAAGTCCATAGTTTCATCCTCAGAGAAAGGTGTGTGAAGTGACTATCACAAGTGATTCAGCTTAGATTTTCCTGACATCTATAGGACATGGCAGCCTGAAGAAAGCAAATAATGGGAGAATTTGAGTTGGAAAAGTTATGCATGTGAGGCCAGTATTGTCAGCCAATATAATGAAGGCCTTACTGAGGAAATACCTGCCCTTCAAATATCTAGGAGTCTCTTAATTTTTGTAATTTTGTCATTTAGTTATTAGGTTGAATATTGTGTGAGTCTCAAAATCTGTTTTTGATTGTTTTTGATTACCTTTGTTTTATTTTGTTTTCTAGAAAGGAAGCCTACATATATGTTGGGAGCATAGCATGAAGGTCCTTGTGCCCACCGATCTCAGAGAAAGCAGAAATCTTAAGCACACAGGGTTGTCTTTTCAATGGGAAAGATGAAAAGCTGTTCTTTATTTTAGAAAGCTGAGAATTGGAAGTGATTAACTGCCTGGTGATCTACATTATCATTGGGCCAAGCCATATCAGACCATAACTTAGTTGTAGGAACAACCAATTTGGAGGTGGCTAGTGACCTAAATGTTGTAGTCAGAGGCTTCCCCAGACACCTATAACATGGACCAGAGGTGGCTAAATACCCAAATGACCTTTACACTATCTGTAATACCAAGACCGGGTCAAAACTTTAGGCTCTTAAGCTAGTACAGGTAGCAATTTTCTAGAACCCATCTTCTTAGTGGAAATGACGTGTACCTTGATTTAAGTTTCAATGTGATTACACTTCCTTGTGCATTGGGGATTGTATTACACCACGAAACCTTTTCCAAATTATTCTAGGTTAAATATATTTAGAATAAAATGCATGTTATTAGACTCCCCAGTGTCTGATTCAGGATGACAAAGTCACTCTGCACTGGGTTTTCATTCTTATGTCTTTGTAGAGGGTTTTGATTCTCTGTATGACATGTGCAGGGACACCTCGCCACACACACACACACACACACACACACACACACACACCACACATCTGAATTCCAGAAGCCCTGCATCTCTGTTCTCATGTTAACTCTGCCATTGACTGTCCTCTAATGCAGAGCTCTCAACCTCATCTAACTTAGCAAGGGGAGTTGCATACTCTATGGAAAGACATAACACAGGGTGCAGCCTCCCATCTCTATAAGAAACAAGAGAGCAAAGTCTGACTCCCAAAGACTCTGTAAATTGATTCATGAGATCTCCAAGCCTGGGATAGCCTTGTCTACTCTAAAACATTAAAGAACATCTGTAGAAAGGAGCGGCGGGGCTGCGTCCCGCCGCCTGGCCACTGGCTAGCTTTACACCCGAAATAATTACACAGAAACTGTATGCTTTTAAAACACTGCCTGGCCCATAGTTTTAGCCTCTTATTGGCTAATTCTCACATCTTCCTTTAACCCATATTTAGTAATCTGTGTAGCACCATGAGGTGTGGTTTACCAGGAGAGATCTTAACCTGCGTCCATCTCGGAGAGGAGAAGCATGGAGACTCACTATGGTGACTGCCTGAAGCGTCTCCCCAACTCTTTCCCAGAATTCTGTTCTGTCTATTCTGCCTACCTAATTTTCTGTTCTCTTAAAGGGCCAAGGCAGTATCTTTATTAATAATGAAAGTAACACATAGACACTCCTCCATCATTTCCCCTTTTTCTGTTTAAACAAAAAAGAAAGGCTTTAACTTTAACATAGTAAAATTACATGTAACAAGAGTTATCAAGCAAGAATTACAGTTACAATATTTATATCTATTTTATCTTTTATCATAACTAAGGAAAACTATAACTACCTTATTCTTCAACTCCATCAAAGACTCCAGAAGGATATAATATTACCTAAGTAAACAAGAAATATGCAGCTTTCAAACTCTAGAAATGAGAGACAACTTGCTGCCTGGACAGTCACCCAAAGTTCCTCTGTACCGTTGGGGCATTCATCTTCAGCCTTCAGGCCCATAGTGTCCAGTAGACTTTTCCATGAAGCAGGAAATTCCAAAGACAGTTCAGTCACTTTCTGCTGTGTCCTGCAGAATGTCTCGCAGACTCTTTCATGAATCAGGAACCCCAAAAGACTATCTCACCTTTAGGCAAGTTCAGCAGTCCTCTTTCTGTGGGTTCCTTGATTCCAGTTTATGCAACAGTCTAGGCAAGAGCAGTTTCTTGCCCATATGGCTATCAAACTCCATAAGGATCCTCTTCAATGCCCATCTTCCTCTTGAAGTAGCTGGTGCTGCCAGGAGCAGACATGTCTCATTGTCATGAAAAACCCTAAGTTATTAAAACATTAAATGCCATATTCTGCAGTCTTTGAAAGATATGAAGAATGCCTATCTGAAATATATTTATATCTAGAAAATCTAACATGACTACAAGCTTGACTATTATCAATGATTATCCATTAACAACCTATATTTCCTAATTATACATTACATTCTTAAATGAACTACACAATCACAATACCTTAATCAAGATCAGAAATACATATACATATAACAAAATTGACCTTAAAATCTATACCAATGCAAATTATTCATATCTATATCATCATATCAAATATCCTTCTTCAACATTCTTGGCTAAGTATGCGTGTCTGCTTACTATCCATAACCGCTCAAGATTTCTGTACCTTCTCTCTTCCTAAAATTATTTTTCATAAATCCATGCAGGCCCATCATAGTACAGTTTTTAGTTTAAAAAGAGATGGATTGCTCATTTCAAGCCTTGACTGTGTGGTTGTTTGTTTCTTCCTTGACATTTTGAATACTAGGCTCAAGAAAACAGAAAGCAAATGCTCTCTTAGAAACGTGAAAAAGACAAGAGAAAGATTTCTTCACATGATATGGAAATTACTACATTTACGCTAAATACCTGAGTGCTGTTATTTTCATCTGGTGCTTTCTTGGGGGTGGGGCAGTGCTGTGTTTAAAATGTCTCCTCCAGAGCTGGCTGTTGTGCCCTGCCTCAGCTGCCTGGTTCTCAAAATGCAAAGTTTGATGCTTTACTCAGCCAGATTGCAATTAGTCAGGAAACAAATCTAGTCCAGCTGAAGTCAATAACAGTCATGGTCATAAACATGGCCTCTCACAGCATCTGAAGTATCATATTCAGAATAAATGTTAGGAAATTCAAGTGTGTTTCCCTTCAGCATTTATGGAATGAAGTTTTATTTGATAGGCTTAGAACTGGAATTGAGGGGAGAAAATGATGTCACAAAGGCGGACTCATAAATGGAATTAGTAAGATTACTAAAGGCCAAATATTGACTGATGTATGTCCTCAGTTGTGAGAATACAAGCAGCCTTCAGCTGTCTGCAAGAGAAAGGAAGCCCACAGCAGAACGCTACTGACCGGCACTCTGACATTTCTACATTTTACCAGTGTTTTAATACAATGTATTGCTGGTCTCTTCCCTCATAGTGAGCAAGACAACATCCCCATGCATCTGTGTTTGGTTTCATATTATACATACGTGTAATGCTGAGAAGAAAACCTTCCATAAAACCATGACAGGATCATTATGTACCCAGTAACACACATTTGTCTTGTTTGCAGTTGTCTTGTGATTTTTTTTTTAGTACAGGAATAAGTCACAGAAAACATTTAAGGGGTGCTGTTACATTTTCAATTTTGGTGACTTGTAGTAGCTGTCATAAGGAGGGGGTTTTGGTAGAAGCCTCACCCTAGTCTCTGGCATCCATATGTCTAAAGAGTCTGGAATGTATGGGGGAAATCTCCACCCCAAGTCCCTTTCCCTGGACTTGCCTCAGTCCAGACTCCACCCCTGAGAAAGCCTGCCATTGGTGGCTTCACCCTTAAGAACATTAAAGGCCCACTTCATGGTTTCCCTTTGTGGTCTCCTCAACTTCCCTGGAGGCCACCCAGAAGAACCAGAATGAGAATGCTTTGCTCAGAATAAACCTGGATTTATTAATTCAGTTTGATTGTCTTATTACATCAACGGCTCCGGATTCCCATTAATCAGGAATTAAACTTAACAGAGAGTTTCTGCCATTTGCTTTAGAATAAGTCCTGGAAAAATGCCCCCTTTAAAACATTTACATTTGTTGATCTTATTTAATGGAACTGAAAACAAGTGTTTTTGATACTTATTTTATTTCATAGGCATCTGATGATGCATTTATTCTTTTCTGATCTATAAATTAGCATTATGCACAAACATACTTTCTCAATGACTGCTGTCTTCTACTTTTCATGATTGTATATATTTTGTTATTTCTTCAGCAGCTTTGACACCAAAAGGAAAGATTTATGAAAATGTTTTTTTCTGAAATTACTTTAGGTATGTATCAACATTTGTATAATTACCCTCTAATTCCTATGACTTTTCAGAACTGCTTGAATGTTGATAACTGACATTTGTTTTCAAATACATTAAAATTTTCTGAGACTTTTTTGAATGGTAAATTTGATTAAATTATTGCCAAGATGATTTATTAATCTGAGGGTATTTTGAAGCAATTTTAATTATATAAATGACTCTAGTGTAGTTGTATTTAAATGACACATATCTTAGACAGTATTAAGAACAACAGGAGAACAGAGCATTTCTGACTCCAAGCAGAATTGTGAGATTCAATACAGAGCTTTATGGTCCTCATGCTGGGCTGAATAATGACCTTACAAAGATCCCAAATCCTAATTCCCAGGAAGACATGCAGGCATTCCAGAGATGTTGGAGGGAAAAGGACAGGGAAAATGAATTTTTCCATAGAGACTCCTGAAACAACCCATCTCTGGCAGTAACTCAATTTCAACCCATAGAGACTCCAAACAAGCTATAAACCTCCAAAACTACATATAGAATATTTACATTCCTATATGCTGCTACACTTGAGGCAATTTGTCATATCAGCAACAGAAAGCAACTGCAGTTGTTTCAATATTCAATCTATAATGCTCATAAATGATGTTTAGCCACATAGTCCTTTCCTTAATCCACTTATAGATATTTTGTTTTAATTCTAAGAAATTAGACTAAATTATTCTCAAATTGATAGGGCTGAGAGAGTCCTACACAGAATACTAAGTCAGAATGGTTCCACCAATCATAAACAAAGTAATAAATGAATTGTCAGGAGACACTGAAGGTCCACAATATTATTCTTCTTAGAATATTGTAGAGAAATTTTCTTAGTCACCCATGGGTTATTAAAGTACTGCATATAAATAAATGAGGAGAGGAGCTTATATTTTCTTTTGTAATCTAGGCAAATGCATTACAAATTATATTGGGTAAGGAAGGAATAAGTAACTTATTTGCTACTCACAAACTAAGAAAAATGTACATTCTCCATTTTACTCTTAACATTTACTCCCACACAGCCAGTGGATAGATCTCAGATTGGAAGACATCATACCAAGACTTTATTCACTGCCAAACTGCAGTCACCTCTAGTAAAATATTTCAATGGTTACTGGAATTTTTTGAAAATTGTAAATGATATAATAAGTCAGCACCCCAAATTTTTGCCTTTGCTTATTTTGTGTGTGTTCACATTCTCCATCTATGTTGATGGCACCTGTCAGTGTGCTTCTTCATGTTGCCTGGCTATGTATCATTTCTCAATCGAGGAGGGAGCTTTAATCAAATACATCTGTAATCTTCTTTATTTTTCTGCTTACGCTCTAAGCAGTTTTACAAGTCCTTTTTCTTTAGGCATACTTTTTCTACTGATAGATTTCATATTTTGCCTCCATTCCCTACCTTATATATCTCTAAATCTTGTTGGTTTATCCTAGTAATGCCATCACCCTAGCTCATGTTACTATAATTTCTCATCTGTATCCCAAAAAGTAACATTTTATTCTGTAATATTTTAATTTTATGTATCTTCTTTATAATAACATCAATGCAACATATACTTGAATATATTTTAAAATTCAAATACATTGTATCACATTTTTGCCTATAATTATGCTCATTTCCACCTCTGAGAATCAGGCTAACAGTGTCTAACATTGTCTCTTCTCTGACCTGGTTCCCACACCCATCGACAACACAATGGCCACAGTCCTTTCTTTATGAAGATTTACCACTTCTTTCTCCTACATCTCTAGTTATTTGAATACTGAATTGTAACAGAGAAGCTATGTTTACCATTCCATTAAAAATGCCTTCTTATTTTTTACACAATGTAGATTGTGTTGATTCATATTCTGGATAGCATATAAAACTACAAACACTTTTGTCCCAGATATTACCAATGTTTCCTTCTTCATTTCAACACATAGGACAGTGCACTTCAAAGTTTAGGAAGGCCATCTCGGCCCCTTAAGGCTCACAGTAATTATGTTTAAAAAGTATAAAGAAAATTTAAATTTACTTAATTAACTAAGACATTGAGTTGCAATTAATTCTGTGCAATAGTTCTAATGATAGTGAACTCTTGTCTTTTTTTTTCTATTTTTTTTTTCTGATGAAGAATGTGTTTTTAACTAGACTAATACAACAAAGAGTGTTGTGAGCACATTTATAGATATTATTCATATATTCTTCTTTGGATAAATAGACACTAATGAGAACTTGCATCTTGATTGCAATGTATTTCATGGGTGATTTGATTAAATAAAGTATTGTTGAAGAGTTAAATATTAGTCTTAAATTAACTAGGAAAGGTCTAGGTTGAATACCAAATTACTCTCCGAACCCTAGAGATATAAACTAAGAGAAAATAGTAGAGTCACACAAATGGATATAATTCATTTCAGATTTAGCACAAGTAAAGATGTGTTCTATCAAAAGCTCAGTGATCATCTATGATTGACTCAACCATAACAAAAAATATATAATAGGTAGAAAAATACCCCTTTTATCATATAAATATGTTGACTGTGTCTCTATTGTAAAATATTTAGTTTATTTTAGAGGAATGCTTAGGTTTGACTGTTTCTTATATTTTTAGACTCAGAGTATACATTTCTGGACTGAGTTTTAGCTTGGCTCTGATTCAATTATACTTCACATTTCAATGAATTTATTGGTTCTTTCAGTCACTTAAATAAAAAAATAATTGCACAAAGTTGTAACCAAGCCTCATACCAAATAACCCTAAAAGTTGCACATTTGAAACTTATATTTATGAAGAACAATAAATCAGATTTAGATAAATAAATAGGACATCAAAATTTTATAATTATTAAAAACAGTAGATATTTCTGAGCTATTAATATCTAAAGCAAACCACCATATCTTTCTAAGCTTCATTGCTGTGACATATTAACTTTAAGGCTAACTGAGACAGACATATTCTTCATAATGATTTATGCCTCATGAAGCAATTTTCCATCTTTTTTTGGTTTTGGTTTTTTCTTCCAGTGAAATCAGGCTTTATTTATTTTATAGGCTGCCCTCCATTGTAGGGGTTGTTCTTAAGTTGTTTTTGATGAGCTATATATTTTTCTCTGCTCCTCTTCCTTCTATTCTTCTCTCTTTCTATCCTCTCCCATGAATGCATTCACAGGAGACCACTTCCTAAATATAACCCCAGTAGTGCAGACACTGAAAGAAACAGTTAATAAATGAGACTTCTGAAACTGAAAAGCTTCTGTAAAGCAAAGGGCATGGTCAATAAAACAAAATGGTAGCCAACAATTTTACATCTTAATTTACTTTTGGAAAAGGAACAGATTAAAGTTCAGCCCAGGAGAGATAGTAATTTGATTTTCATGACTTTTTATCCCACATCATTTTATTTATTTATTTTTTTTTGGTTGGAATCTACTGCGATTTTACTGAATTCATGTTTTCATTATATAGTATTCACACAAAGAACAAATCAGAAGGTCATGTATCATTAGTTGGCACAGTATGAAAGCCTGTTTTAGTCACATCAGCGATTTATAAGAAAAGCATATTATCAGGGACAGGTGTTAGACATTTTAACAATTTATCTTAGGTGTATTCTAGTTATATAAACTCCAGCTTTAAAGTTAAAATGTATTATTTTAAATTATTGACTTATTTTATTTTATGTATATACATGTTTTGTGTGAATGTATAGACATGTACTATATACATACAATCCCTGCAATCCTGGAAGAAGGCAGAAGAGATCTTCAGGTAAACTAGAACTCAAATAAAAAACATTTGTGAGCTGCTGTGCAGTTGATGGTAACAGAAACTCAGGTCCTCTTCTCTGCTAGGTCAACAAATGTTCTTATCTAATGAGTTATTTCTCTTGGCTTCATTGTGTTTGTATGTGTGTGAGGGTGAACACACGTGTGTGTGTGTGTGTGTGTGTGTGTGTATGATTTGTTTGTTTGTTGGCTGTTTTTTAACTGTTTCTGATCAGTTATTATTTTTGTTTATTTATTTATTTTATTCTCCTGTGTCTTTTACTAAAATGTATCTTGATTCCATTAAGTTCTCTGTCTCTTCACATCCACTTTCTACTCCTGAACATACCCCAAATAACATAAAATTTAAGAGAAAAAAGAAAAAAAACATAAAATACAGGAAAAACTTAAGCATCTTGTCATGGAAGCTGACATGTGACACAGTAAGTCATGCTATTATTGCCCATATAACTTTAATTCCAGGTGTTCATTGTGAAGATTCATTGATTGTGTTCAAGGCCTTTGGTTTCTAAAATGCTATCAATGCTGGGTTCTTGTTAGGGTTCCTCCTGAATATTCAGTTGGTGTTCTGTGTTGTGGAGATCCTACAACTTCGGTTCTGCAAGTTGGCTCCCTTCACATCTGGAAGGTCATAGATGGGGTAGATGATGGGGCAGGCCAAGTAATCACTTAGGGTCTGTGCCTAGGCAGCAATAAGGTTGATCTACCAGATGTGAAATGGCAACATGTCTCCCATGCTTACAACTTCATGGCTAGCTCACCCATACCTTCACTATCAGCATTGGCTCTATTGTACTTTTCTGGTGAGGTATAGGGTCTGTTCTCCCAAGTGTTGCAACTGTTTAGGGTTAGGAATAGTTCTCCCACTCTTATGACCACAGGACATTCTCTTTCAAATGCAGAAAGCATTGATGGGCAGCATGAGGATATTGTTCTCCTTCCCATACTGCCACAAGAGAGATGAGAAATGCAGACAACTCTCCCATGCCCACAGTTTTGGGAATGGCTCACACCGTACCTCTGCTAATAGGGTTGGCTCTATTTGCACTGCTCTGGTGTGGTGTAGGGCCTAATCTTCTGATTGTTGCAATTGGTTGCTGTCAGAGATAGTTCTCCCACTCTTATGACCACAGGGACAGCTCTCCCATCTACCAAACGCCATGCAGCCACATAATAGATGAGAAATAAAGAGAGCTTTCCCATGCTCACAACTTCAGTACTGGCTCAATACACACACACCTGAGCTAACAGGATTGGCTTTTTTTAATGCCTTGGTGAGGTGCAGGGCCTGCTTTCCCGAGTGTTGCAGCTGGTGGGGGTCAGGGACAGCTGTTCTTCTCTTATGACCACAGGATCAGCCCTACCATCTGGCACAGACATTGATGGTTGAGGGAGGGAGGGCAGCTCTCCCTTGCCCATGCCACAATAAAACAGACAGTTAATGGGGACAGCTCTCCCATGTCCACACCTTTGGGACTGGCTTGCCTACACCCGTGCTAACAAGGTTAACTATATTGTGCTGCCTTGGTGAGGTACAGGTTCTGCTCTCCAAAGTGTTGCAGCTGGAGACAGTTGGTGGTGGACCTGCCACAGTTATGGTCACAGGGCCAACTCTCCCATCTGTTGTCTGGTGGTGGCATGGGTGTGAGCACCGCATTATAAAAAAGGAAAAAAAATGCACAATATGTGTCTAAATTATGAACCAAAAAACAGTGCAGAAAACCTACCTCAAACTAATAATATCACTACTGATGAATATCTTGCATATCACCATAGAACCTTCATCTGGCGATGGATGGAGATAGAGACAGAGCCCCATATTGAAGCACTGGACTGAGCTTCCAAGGTCCTAATGAGGAGCAAAAGGAGGGAGAACATGAGCAAGGAAGTCAGGACTGTGAGGAGTGCACCCACCCACTGAGATGGTGGGGCTGATCTAATGGGAGCTCACCAAGGCCAGCTGGACTGGGACAGAAAAAGCATGGGATAAAACAGGACTCCCAGAACATGGCGGACAATGAGAAAGGCTAAGAAGCCAAGGACAATGGCTCTGGGTTTTGATGCTACTGCATGTACTGACTTTGGAGGGGCCTAGCCTGTGTGGATGCTCACCTTCCTAGACCTGGATAGAAGGGGGAGGACCGTGGACTTTCCACAGGGCAGGGAACCATTACTGCTCTTTGGGCTGAAGAGGGAGGGAGAGGAGAGTGGGGGGAGAGGGAGAGAAATGGGATGTGGGGAGGAGGTGGAAATTTTTAATAAATAAAAAAGAAAAAACTAATAATATAACAAAACGACCACATGCCATCACATCCTTTTCTGTATTGATAAGGAGAAATACCTATATAGCTTCTTGCTTCCTAGGGTTTAAGTGATTTGTTTATGTAAATAAACACAAAGAATTGAATAAATGAATTTTGAAAAGTGTCTGATATACGGTGTATTATATTCTGTAATTTCTCTTTTACTCTCTTTTATGTTCTTTTTAATTGTTGTTGTTCTGAATTTGATCTCATATATTCTAGGCTGACCTTTGAAGATAATATATATCAGAAGGTGGCCTTGAATCCTGTTTCTCCTCCTTCTTCCTCCTAAATACTGAGATTAACATGTGTTTGTTTCATAGTCACTGGGTTTTGCAATTGTATTTGTAACAGTTTTCTTAAAACTAGGTACAACCTATGAAAATATTAAAATAAATGTTTTTCCTCTTAAAATAGTTACAGTTTGAACATACCACGATTTCTCAGGAGTACTTGTTTCATGTTACCAAGTATTATTCTGACAGTAGACCTGAAGAACATGCAATTTCCAGAAAGACCTTCCATGTCAGATCTTGAATATTTTTTCTTGAAAGTAGACTTTACAAATATCATCACACTATATTTCTTAAGCAATACGATGGATTTGTGAATATGCTTAAACCTGAACGAGCTCCTTTCCAACAACTCTTTCCTGAGAACTAAACGTTCAAAAGTCATAGTACACATACATAGAGAAAAATACACTGGATCAAACATATATTGGGAAAAGTACCCTTATTTCAAGATCTATGTTTATTTTCCTGGGAATATGGAACAAAACATACAATGGAAGTAGGTGAAATCCAGTTAAATATAAGAAATATTTTTGGCAATTCATAGTCTTCTGTCTAGTTTCTATATGCTTTATTTCCTTTGAAAGCAATTGATTCAAAATAACGCAAGCTTTATGGAGAGCTTCTTCCCAAACTGCAGACCGTGTCATTCGATTTCATCCTCATAGCATCTTTTTTTTTTTTTTTTTGGTTTTTCGAGACAGGGTTTCTCTGTAGCTTTGGAGCCTGTCCTGGAACTAGCTCTTGTAGACCATGCTGGCCTCGAACTCACAGAGATCCGCCTGCCTCTGCCTCCCGAGTGCTGGGATTAAAGGCGTGCGCCACCGCCGCCCGGCTCATAGCATCATTTTTTAAAACCAGTTTTTATTATTTGTTTTCTGAAGCCCGTGTTCTGTGTTGCTTGAGATTTTGCCCTCTCTCTCAATTTGTAAACACCCTTGTTCTGTGTTTTCCACTATTGTCATTACTTTAATGATGAAGGCCCTTCAGCAGTAAAGAGTGACTCAGCATTGCTCAATTGTTGAACTGTGTTCAGGCAAATTAATCATACTTGAACAACTTTTCAAAACTGTGCCTTAAGAGGTGTCAAACTATTAAATATTTTTCTATTCTAAGGATTGAGTATTGTTCACTGCAGAGAATAAAGTACCACTTTTGCATATATTACGCAAACATTTTTATGCTCCGTGAAACCACAATAAATTTCCTTGCTGATTATGCCTATAATCTGAGGATCTCCTGCTGTTTTATAGAGTCTTATTAATTTCATTCAAGTAGGAGAATTAGCACCTGTAGAGAAAGCTTTATGATTTCTTAACTTTCATCATATTAGTGATTACCTAATCTATTTATCATGGAGCAGATGGTTCTCTATGTCTTCTTATCAATTTATCTGTGGTGTGTTTTGATTTAATGTTTTATTTCGAGACAATATTAGATGGAGAATTACAAACCATTAACCCTGGTATTCAAATGAATCAGGTTTATGTAACTTGGGTTCATCAGTTAGTTAAGCATCTCAGATTTTTGAAATAGAAAGCATATCTTTTCTTTGATGGATAACAGATTTGGAAACAATGTGATATAACTTTGGAAAACAGATTAAACAATGGACTTTAGACTGAGTATATTTTACGAACACTTTCAAACTTCTATATACAAGAAAAAAGTAATACATTACTTACTATGCTTGTAGAAAATATCCCATATTTTCTTGGCATGTTGGTGAATACTTTTGATGCTAGTATTTGGAGTTTAGGGCAATATATATTAAGTTTGACATGGCTTGAAAAGCATAGTAACATCACTTCAAAAATGAAAATATGCCCCACATGCCATATATATCTGTGTGTTAGGATGCGAATACCTTTAAAATGAGTCAATATTCACACACACACACACACACGGAATATATATATCTATTCCATATTTCATTTTAGCCTAGGAAGACCAGTTGCAGATCTATAACAATGGTAATATTTCTCTAACTGAATAAACATAATTTATGTTCCAATGGAGAAGATGCAGTAGGCAAAGTGTAATCGAGATCTAAGGACAGACTTGTTTCTATTTCCTTCTTGAATATAATATGTTTAGGATCTCTTTATAAATTCTCCTCCTATAAGATGACAACCATGAATTTTCTCACTTAGTAACACTGTCATTAGGGTAAGTGAGCTACTGTGCTTAACAGTTTGGTGTAGAATTTGTTATTTAATGTCATGTATACTACTTCAATTTTCATAAACAGCTTATTATTGTTTTTTACTATAAATAGATCCCATAATATCTCTTAGCTATATTCATGTTTTGAACCACATCATTAACATCTGGGATCAACTGTCATGCATACAAATTCAAGAAATTTATGTCAATATTTTTATATCACTTTAATTTGTTGCTTACTATGCATGGTACACATAAATACAGTATTCAATTTTGTTTGTCATGGGGTCTTATTCCTTTCACTATGCAATTTCCTTCATTCTATAAGAGATTAATTTTGTTTGAAGTAGTTCTGCTTGTTAATTTTTGCTTTCATTGCCTGATATTTTGTTGTGCAATTACACACAAATGTTGCTGAGAATTGAAGCAACATGAAGGTAATGAAAATTTACTGTGCTTATTGACAGTGTCCACGAGAATCCTAGAGTATGCTGTCACCTATTTTTATGTTACAAGTGCCAACTTCCTCTAAGAAGTAGGAAGAAGTTGAGAATGAAGATGTATGCAAAGGAATTTAACAAATCCTAGATCACTGGAATGCATACTATATATAATATAAAATAAATTATAATATAATATTATGTTTGCAGTTTTATTGGGTTCTGGATAATCTAGTTTTTCACTGTTGTGACTGTTGACAAAAAGTTTAAATATAGTATTTTAAGAACTGAACATAAGAAAAAGCACATATATGGAAACTTGGGCATATTTGATTGTGAAAATTTAACCAACACAAGAAATCCCCAAATTGAGAAAAATAGGAAATAAAATTAATCTTGGTAATTTTCAAGGCTACAAGTGGGCTTACTTTGCATTTTATAAACATAGTCAACCCCAATTCCAGATTAAGTTCCATTAATGGAATATATATATATATATATATATATATATATTCAGTTTTTTGTTTTGTTTTTATTTTTATCAAAAGTTACACAAGCCCCAAATTAAATTTGTGTGTATGAAACACATTTGCCAAACATCTTTGTCACTCATTTATTGTAACTAAACTGCAGATCTTGATAGATATGATTTTCAAATATCAAATACATTTTAATAAACAGTTTCAGATATTAATGTTTATACACATGTCTTTGCATATCTTTCCCACAAATACCCTATATACCAAGACGATAGTGATATAGGTTTTACAAATGTTCATAATTTACTATATTTGTAGTAACATTGTTCATATAAATTTAAACTTACTCAATAATATTTATATAAAATATATAAAAATCATTCAAGTAATAAAGTAAAAGTGAGTGTAGAAAACAGAAGATAAATTGGCTCAATGTTTGACTACTATTTCCACTAGATTATAAATAAAACACAAGCATTTGGAATTAGCAAAAGATGTGCTTACAGCCCCTGATTATGAGATATTTCTGAAGCAGTTGAATAAATATTCAATGAAAATCAAATTGCTTTTTTGTTTAACAAGAATAAAGCTATAAACTGTGGAAATTGTGACATTACATTATGAATATAATTCCCCTGCACTGTTTTTATAAGAAAAAAAATGGTTGTGATGGCAAATTTCATGTTGTTTCTGCTTAATGAAAACCCAAAGATTGAAAAAAAATCACAGAATACTAAATCTCAGATTTTGATCATATTCTTTTTGCTTTATTGAAACAAAACTTGACCTCACAAAAGTTTATTATCTATAAATATAAATCAAAATTCCTAATTTCAAATGTAAAGACTTGCTGTGTGGACATGCGTATGTGTGAGGTACTGATCCCTGAGTAATGTGTTAAGCATGCCCAGGCCTTATCTGAGCCCTGACTTTCGCCGATTTATTCTCATTCCAGTATCCTCATTCTTTCCCACTTTTGTACTGTTAATTATTATTATTTTTATTTTGAATTATGGCCTCATACAATCATTAATGTTGCTTAACTTTTCAGTTGTCAAATTGGATGTAATTTCAACTTAAATATCAGTCAAACTTGCTTTGGGAATGGTAACTAGACTCTAGTGATTTTTCTGTGTAATTATTTATGAGCACTAAAATAGTTCATAATAAAATTAACATTGGTTCCACCAAAATTAAAGTGTAGTAGCTAATGTTGAAATAACCAATAAACATAAGATGACACATTTAGAAGCAGTTAACACATTTGACAGTGAGCTGACTCAAAATTTTATCTATCTTAAAACAACAACATATTTTCAAGTTTTAATCAAAAGAAAAAGTTAATGTGTTTTGCTTTGGAAATTATATCACAGTGATGTTGGAAATGATTTTAACCAATGCCAAGCTGCTTATCAACTGAGAGAATATGATTCAAAAAAAAAACAAAGATCTCAGTATAAAACAATGCTTGTTCAGAATTCTGAACAATATATTAGTAACTGGAAAAAAAGAATACATTTCCAGGAACATTTAACATAGAGCAGAAATGCTAACTTCAAATGCAAAATGCCACTGGGGGCATTGAAGTCTATGAAGTTATTTCCCAAATTTTTTTCCATCACAAATAAAAGTAACTTTCTGCTCACTTAAACTACCCAGAAACTTGATACATATTTTTTGTTGCACCTTGCTTTTTTTCCTACATCAGATATATTTTCAAGAATGAGCATGATGCTAATATCTAATGATCTTATCAATTCAGGAATATTAAATTACAAAATATAAATTCCAACAGAATTCATTCCTACATAGAATAACATATACATGTGAGAATATCAGTCACTTTTTACTTAAATACTTATTTTTTATTTTATTAAACAATATGCAATGACTTATATTAAATGAATTTATCCTTTGACAATTTTATACATGTGTATCTAGTGTTCTGACCACCCCCACTTCTATACACTCATATCTTCTGTCCTGTCTACTCTTCTTCCTTGTACATTTCTCTCCTACATTCACGATATCCTGTTGCTGTTTGATTCGTTGAGTTAACCAGTACCATTTGTGTGAAATGGATGTAGGACTAAATATTAGGACCTGATGGGGTCGCAAGAATTTCTGAGTCTTTCTCTCCTTTACATACTTCTTTATTCAAGTAAATAGATGAGAGAGGGAGAGGGAGAGGGAGAGAGAGAGAGAGAGAGAGGGAGAGAGGGGGGGGAGAGGGAGAGAGAGGGAGAGAGAGAGAGAGAGAGAGAGAGAGAGGATAGATATCTAACCATGTAGGTTATTTTATTCTCAAACATGTGAAACACATGTCTGAACCCTTCAATTGCTAAGAAAACTAGAGTGATCCACCATGGCTCACTTATTTAAATTAATTAATCTCCGTTTTCCTCCCTTGCGTTATTTTCATTTCAAATGTCTAGGATTTAGGTTCTTTTTTCGCACTAGTTTCCCACTTCAGTGCTTACATCTCAGTGGGAACAGTTAAGCTGGATGTAATAAATCTATAGGTCTAACTCATTTCAGAATTCAGTTTACTCCTCTAGGTGATCATAGCAGGGATAGAAGGTAAGTGAAGGCTTCAGTCTGCACTCTGGGTGTGGTCCTCTTTAGTCAAAGTAGATCTTGAGAATATCTATTTTGGTCTTTGACCAGCCTCCTAATGGAGACTGATAACAAAGCCATCAGTTTAAGGTTGATTTCAGTGGTCTGTAAGAAAACCTGTGATATGTTTACATATGTTACTTTTGTAGATAAGAAAAATTAATGTCTTATTTTGTGATTACTGTCTCTTTTTTATCGGTAGTTTCAGAGTTTAGTGACTAATATTCTCTATAGAGAAGCACTAGTATCAAATATCATGCTAAATAATTATAAACATTATACTTTTTTTCAGTTAGCCATATGAAGCATAGTATTAAAAATATTAAGCATTTTAATTGTATTTCTGGATATTGTAGTAAATATGTTGTTCCTTAGAAAAACACAAGCAGAAGTTAGAATTATTAGCTTGAGTTTCAAACTTTTTTATTTCAAAAATTTTTCTTTTCTTTTTTTTTTTTTTGGTTTTTCAAGACAGGGTTTCTCTGCAGCTTTTTTAGAGCCTGTCCTGGACCTAGCTCTTGTAGACCAGGCTGGCCTCGAACTCACAGAGATCCGCCTGCCTCTGCCTCCCGAGTGCTGGGATTAAAGGCGTGCGCCACCACCGCCCGGCTTATTTCAAAAATTTTTAACTTCAAATATTTTTAATAGAGCTAAGCATAGTGGCAGAAGCTTTTAATCACAGCATCTAGAAGATAGAGGCAGTTGAATGTCTATGAGTTTGGGTCCTCTTGGGTCTATATAGAGTTCAGAACTGCCAGAGCTACATAGAAAAACCCCGTCTCAAAAACAAAACAAACAAATAAACAATAAAAAACCCAGAAAAATAGTTATAAGAAAATTTTAAACTTTTAAAAACATACACAGAATATATCTGAAAACATATTCACACTAACATGACATGCAGGACATCTTCTGTTTCTATGGAATTAATGGTACCCCTGTCCCTTTGGTCCAAAAAAGAAACACAGTGCCACATTGAAACAAATACTTTCATTGTCTTAAGATACACTTAATGCTTGTGTAATAATATTACTGATTTATGTAGTTTTTAAGAAGCAATTTGAGCCATGAGAGAGAGAGACATCAGAAAACATTTTCAAATAAGCTGGCATGTTAATAATTGTCAGCTTCCTGTACTTGCAGCAATGTACAAGACAAAACCCTCATGGAAAATTATCTTTTTGGATCCTATCCAATACTCGGACTCTGATATCATTAACTCTTCTCTCAGTAGCAGGACCAAAATATCACTGGACATCCTTACTTTGTGGTTATTATCCATGTTCTATAGAACTGTAGTCCCAATGATGTATGGGAAGAGAAAATGTTGGTAGACCAGCTGTACCAAAGTGTCTCTAATATATTTAAACTACTAATTCAGAAAATGTGTGAGTTTAAAAAAATATAGATACATAATATCCTGAGTCATTTGAGAAAGGAATGAGCCATTTTTATAAAAGCCATAGAAAAATTATGTAGTCCAGAAAAGTGTCTTCTGAATTTCCACAAATGCTAGAAAGCTAGGTTAAGTTGCAAATTTAACCAGTGGTAACAGCATCCCCACTTCTCTCTCACACTGTATCCACACACCTCTAGAGTAAACATAGCCAAGAGTCAGCGAATGGAAACCAAGTCACAACTTTGTATCTTTTGCAGAAAAAATTACTTGGGGTGGTACTCAACGTGCAATCTTTTATTTATTCATTTATTATATATACAACATTCTGTCTGTGTGCATGTCTTCAGGCCAGAAGAGAGCACCAGACCCCATTACAGATGGTTGTGAGCCACCATGTGGTTGCTGGGAATTGAACTCAGGACCTTTGGAAGAGCAAGTAATGCTCTTAACCTCTGAGCCATCTCTCCAGCCCCCTCAAGGTGAAATCTTAAATGCTAAGTTGGCCATAAGTCTTGGGGAAAAGGTGGAGTTAAGCTGGACTTTCCTTATGAGTCACTGTCAAAATTTAAAGTCAGCAAAAAGTCTGCCATTTCAATGGATGCTTCTGGTTGAATTTTAGTTCCTCTCTATATTGGGGCTTACAATTTGCTGTGCTAAAATTCTCCAACTTTCTATTATTCTTCCTTTCACCCTTTCTGTCTTGTTACTTGTAGCTCTTGCATTAAGAGTGGAGACTGCTGGTCTGTGCTTGACTCTGGGCTGTTGTGTCAGAAGAATGCTAAGAATATGACAGAGCAAATCCAAACTAGGTCTCAAGAGGCCGTGTGCTTTTCTCTCGCTCCTAAAACGTCATGACTGTGCCCTAAGAACTGATACAGGTTTTCCAGCAGGAGATAAGTCATAAGCTGAGGAAAGTTACCTCATACCATCGACAGGAACTGGCCCTGTATGAACGAATAGGTAACAATGAGAACACTTCTAGATGAACAGAGCAGTTCTGTCACTTTCGTATGTGCTGGCTTCATCACATTACTTGCCCCTAATATAATTTTACAAAAATCCATTGTAAAGTGACTCACTTACCCCACATAAGGTTTGCATTCAATCTCTCCAGTTCTGCAACAAGGCATATGAAACAAACAGAATTTCCCGTACTTAACTATGGAGATTTCTAACTACAATGCACTACACATAATTTGAGCTTCTTCTAAAATATATGTAAGTAAATATGAAATAAGGGAACTGTTAAGCCCAAAGCATGCAGTTGTTAACAGGATTTAATGATATAAAACAGACACATTTTGGGTATAACACATCTTTTATATTATATTTATTTATTCTTACTTATTTACTTGTATATGGGTGGGGTCAGAAAATCTTTTGCAGGAGTCAGTTCTTTCCTTCCTTAAATTGTGTCACAAGGTACGATCTCAGAATCCCAGGTTTGGTGATAAGTGCCTTTGGCCTCGGAGTCATCTTACAGTGCTAGAGTAAACATTTCACCTTCCCCAAGAAAATGCAAAAACTGTAAAAACTGACCATGGATAATGATGTTGTGAGTTTCACTCAGCATGCCAATCTGCAAAGTGTTAGTCTGCAGTCCCAGAAAATCAATCAAAATAAGTAAATCTTAGGTCATATGTGTGCCCAGAAGGAACTTAGGTTTCAAAAGAGTAATGATTTCTCTGTCTTGGCTTTATCCGCAGTTTAAATAAATGAATAAGGGTAAGCATACTAGATCACTGATACCTATTGTAGATGTGAGAGTCAGATTTTGAAAAGGAGACTGAAACCTGACTGTTAGCAAACATACAGTTAATTAGGCGAGCAGTAAAAAAAAACATTTCAAGAGTAATTTTGCTTTTCCTGCTATCTTTAATATCTCTAATATTTTGGACATTATTCATTTTCATAGGATGGAATATGACCAAATAAATATGAGAAACTGTGTTCAAAAGATAAGTGAACTATACAATTCTTTAACTTTTCCATTTGATACATTCCATTGTAAACTTTCCCCTAATTTTATAACTACATAAAATATTTTTTTAAGAGGGTAAACCCATATAAAATATTTTACAGGGGGTAACCCTTCTTTTCCTAAAGTCAAAAAAAGAGGTGCTTGCTAATTTAATGAGAAGAATAACTTAATGTTTTGTATTTTTCTGTTTTCACTTCAGCACTATTCTTTATTAAAAATAACCATTCGGGACCTCAGGAGATGGCTCAGCCATTAAAGTGTTCACTGTGCAAGCTTGGTAACATGCATTCAATCCCTGCTAACCATGTAAAAGTCAGGCAGCACTGGAAGTATCCCAGTATCCCTACAGCTTGGTGGTCAGGAAGTCATCTGTATCTGTGTGCCTTGGGTTCAGTGAGAAACGGTCTCAAACACTAAGGTCAAACAGCTGGAGAGATGACTCTGTAGCACTGACTGCTCTTCCAGAAGATCTGGGTTTGATTTCCAGCACCAACACCAGGCCTCACATCATCTGTAGTTCTAGGTCCAGGAAATCCAACACTCTCTTCTGGTCTCTGTGGACACATGGCCTATATGTGCTTTGTAGAATATATGCAGATAAAGCCTCACCACACATGATATATATATAAATACTATAATAATTAAAAATTAAAATGGAGAGCAACAGAGGAAGATGCCCACCCCTTCTCAATTCTTTGTACACATATGTATGCACATATGTACATGCATGTGAGTGTATACACACACACACACACACACACACACACACATCATGCCAGACCTCAAGAACAAATGACAGAGAATAGTGTGGTATTAGAATTGGAATATTTAAAAAATGGAATGAGAAAACACTCATCAGGAAGAATCAGGAGACAGGTGGGGCATCATTGAAAACCTAGAACCTTCTTTGGCCATGTGATCAGAGTCTCTATGTCAGTACATGCTTTATGCCGTGCTAAATGTGAAAATGTCTTATTAAAATAATAATAAGGAAATGTTTAAAGTTATAAAATGTTTTATGATTTGTAAAATAACTATTTTGAAATTATCTTCTTTATTCCAGTATAATACAATTTCTTTGTAGGCTGCATTTCTGATAGCTATTGAAGAGGCACAAAGAACCGTGAGTGTCTCCTGACAGAGGCAGGAAGCATGCCTTTTCTCCTCACTGAGAGCAGCATTTATTATATCTCGTGACCTTCCCAGCAGTTCAGCAAACAACTGTCACAGAACTTAGCTCATTTTAAATAAATCTCAATGAATGAATTTTCAAAGAAAATTATATAATTGTTTGTTAAATATTCTTAGTTGAGACTCTGAGTCAGTCACATCCAGGGCAATATCTCCTTTGCTGGTGTCGGGCTTCTATTGTAAGCATTGATGGTTTGGGGGGCAGATTCATGCAAATTAGTGTGCATCTGAAAGACAAAGCACCCTTCCTAAGCTTTCTATCATCCTTAGTGGTAAGTAATGAATCAGTCCATAGACAGTCGCTCATAGGTGTTGCGTGGAGTACAGCTTATATTTCTCACTGTACACAAGCGGACAAATGGTAGTTGTCTTTCTCAGTTAGTCTAATTGTAAAACATCATTGCTACATCCTATTTTTGGAATAGGCAGACATGATTATCAATTGCATACAAATGGTTAGCTTAAATAATTAATAGTCGGATATGAAAATACAGTAAGCTAGAAAAAAACATTTTAAATGATAAATTCAGCACAATTTGTTAAAAAGGTGCAGAAAGTGCTCGCACAAAGGTTTTAAATTTCAATCATTATAATTCATTCTTGGTATGAATCATTTTCCAAAATTAATTCATTAATTATAACAGTTAAGTATAATTATTCTACCTGTTCAAGACTTTTATTATTACTTTTTAATACCAAGATAAATCCAGCAAGGATAATTAGCATGACAATAATTCAGCACACATTTTCTAATCTTTTTGGAAATACAATATGTTCTCCAGAGTCCTTGCTTTACCTTAACCAGCCATTCACGAACGTTTCTCTCTAAGCACTGAGACCTTGAGAAGAAAAAGTGCATTTTTCTAAGGGGTTCTTGTCCTGATTACTCTTCTGTTTTTAATAATGTTGTTAGATAAATTAGAAAAACAGAAAAACACAGAATAAAGATTATAATCCTCGATATAACACATTTGCATTAATAATAAAAGCCCCAAACTCAGCCAGACAAATTCACATGTTTCTCTTACTTGTGGGTCTTTGATTTTTATATAAAGATACAGAATCATATATATATATATGAATCTTTGTATGACACAGAAGTAGACATAAAGCTGTCTAGATTAAATAGATTGATGGGAAAATAACAAATGAGAAATGGGCGTGTATCAGGAGATGGGAATATACTCAACATGTATTATCTACTCTCAAAAATATGGCTTAATTTAATAACTTTTTATACTTTATATAAGATATTTATATTGGGAAATGAGCAGATCTTAGAACTTCTTAAGGAAAAAGCTAAAGTCTACTTCAGGGACTATCGTTACAGACATTAGTCTAACCTGTGCTAATGAGACACTAATAACCTTTCCATTGACAGTGCTCTGGGCATCCTGTTAACACATTTGGTGATTCATGAATGGGGACTGAGGTATCACAGCAGTGTTACATTTGCCTCTTTTCTGGGGACTTCCCACTCACACTTGTGTATCTGTATCTCAGAAGAGAGAAAACAAGACGATTAAAATATCATCATATCCATAAATCAGACCATAAGTGTCCATATCACCGAGATGATGGCTCAGTTGAGAAAGCGCTTACACTACAAGCAGCAGGACCTCAGTCTTATTACTAACACCCAAGTAAAAAGCACTGCATGTTAGTGCATATTTACAATCTCCGTGTCTGTGAGGGCACATAAAGGAGGATTACTTGTGCTTGCTGGCAAGCCAGCCTGGTTATAGGTTTCAGTGAGACTCTTTCTTAAACAAACAAGGTTTATGAGCCTCAGGATGGACACTAGGGTCTAAATTCTGGCTCCCAGGGGGCAATCATACATAGGTGCAAGTACATACAAGGAAGTAGTAGGTTGTTATGGATTTGAAATGAAATCAAATCCCCAATCCACCTTGTATTTAGAGTGGAGTATCTGGGAATTGATTTGGTCATAAAGGTCAAACACTAATGAATGTGATTAGTGTCATTATAAAATATGCAGTTATTTCTCTTTGTCTCTGCAAACCCTTCAAGCCCAAGGTTCCAAGAAAATAACCATTAGTGTTGTGATGGGTGGAAACCTGCCCCCTTCACTCTCCCTCTCTAATATCTCCCTCAACATTTACAACCCATCGCTCTTTTGAATATTTTAAATTCTTATTTTATTTTATTTAATTTTTTTATTTTTCCTCATTTTTTATTAAAAATTTCCATCTACTCCCCTCCTCCTCCCCCTTCTCCCCCTCTCCTCCCCTCCACCCATACCCCCACTCCCTCTCTCTCCATGCCAAAGAGCCATCAGGGTTCCCTACACTATGTTAAGTCCAAGGTCCTCCCAACTCCCCCCAGGTCCAGGAAGGTGAGCATCCAAACTGACAAGGCTCACACAGAGCCCGTCCATGCCATAGGGTCCAAGCCCATCGCCATTGTCCTTGGCTTCTCGGTCAGCCTCCACCGCCAGCCACATTCAGAGAGTCCGGTTTGGTTGCATGTTCCATCAATATTTTAAATTCTAAAGAGAAGACTCTAAAACCATATCCTCTCCTAAATCCATATGAATTGACTTGTATAAAAGTAAGATATCTGGAAAGAAGACACAGATTCTGGTCCCAAGAGAACAAAACTATGGAACAGCTATTTAAAGGAGGATAATGCTGGTCTAGAGAGAAACATTGCTTGGCTCAGGAGTTTCTATCCATTGAAAAACAGTAAAGTTGCTATGATCCATAACATCCTGCAGTCCCACGAAACACGAAAGGTGAAGATTTAAAAACAAAGAGTGTCCTCCATTTTCTCAAGAGACAGCATCAAATAAACCCACCTTCTTTCATTAATTTCTTTCTCCTAGTTATCAGTTGAGAGGCTTTTAGTAGGAAATTTAGATCCTAGTCATGTCAGGTCACTTCAGCAGAGGGTAGTTGAGCTTGCCTCCTTGTCAGGGCTTCATCTAATTTTCTTCTCATGATTAATGATTTCACGTACATTGTATCTTTATAGCTTATTTTATTTACTTTGTGTGCTTAGACCTATGTTGGTGTTCTTGTGTATGATTAAATATTTTATTGGTTCACATCATTCAGTGTACATATATTCCCTCATGTATACATATCTTGGTACATGTGATTTGCAGCTTGATTTACTGTATTTGACTTATTATCACATGGTTGCTCAGTTTCTGCATCTATACGTATTTGTTTTCTCTCTGGTACTTTATGATAGGTGCCTAAGGAAAATGCTCCATGAACATTCATATGTGTAGTCTTAAAGAATCCAGGAAGGTGAAGCTTGAGAGAATGCGTGAAGCATCTTAAATTGTCTGACTATGCCTTACTTTATTCAGAACACACGTTCAGCTGTTTTCTCAAATTATTTAATTTTTTTCGTCCACAGATATCATTCAGTCCATGGAGTATCACCAAGCACTAATGAAGCCCTGATTTTGTCTCTACTGCTACATAAGTTGGTTGTGGTAGTTCATTCCTGAAATTCCAGGACTCAGAAGGTGAAGGCACATGGGTCTGAAATTGAAAGTCATCCTCAGCAACACAGAGAGTTTCAGGCCAGCCTGGGCTATGTGAGACCCTGAGCTGAAGGACAATATGAAATTTAATTCTTAGTGTTTTATCTCATAATGAAAACCTTGGTGAGAAATTATAGTACAGAAATTTCTATTCTTATGCATTTATATTATGCTGAAGAGATGAAATAATAAACATTTGTTAGATATTTAGATATTAGACATAGGTAGCAATGAAAGTGATATTCATATGAAGGTCGATATTTTGAGAGATTATTCTTCTATGTTGGGAAACAAGAAGCATTGTCAGCAGTAATGCTTAAAGGTGCTTTCTGCTAAACTAGTTTGGGAATTACTAGATTTTAAATAGTGCAATTTTGCAAATGCAATTAAAGGAGTCAAGTAATTCATCACTGTCTTTAAATACACAAAGAAAACTACTTAGAAGTTCACAATGTAGTTACAGCTGAGCTATTGTATTACATAAAATCCAGGATATATTTACAAATCATGAGTAGCAAATCACAACTGAGATAACATTATTACAATATATATATTTGCCAATATTTTTATAACCATCTCTACTGAAGTTCTGCCTTTTTCATTGTATTCTGTTTTATTACAATAAAATACCTGTAAATTGGTGAGTAAAGAAAGAAAAAGATAATTACTTTATAGTGAGAATATCCCGAAATAATATATAAATTTTATTTTTATGAAAGTTAAACCAAAAACAGATGCTGAAAATAATGTACTAATAATTTTACTAAAGGAAATAAAGATGATAAAATATTCCAAGTGACAACCCAAAAACAGGTAGTTCTATTTGCTCTAAGTTTTTACCAGACAGAATTTGACAGAAGTACATGTTGAAAACAATTAATCATCAATCATGTTGTCTGTGCTGGCGTTCATCAACTTGTGGGCCAGTCTGTTTGTCTTCTCATCATCTTTGAGGCTTAGGTATTCAGAGAGATTTTTGCCAAAATGCTCTTCATATAAATGAAGCATATGGGAGAAGTTACCAGTGTTGCCAAGGTATTGCTAAGGCTTGTTTCAGGTAGACAGTTGTGCTCATTATGCATGTGTTTCTTCTTACCTAAGAGAAAGTTACTCTAATGGAGTGCTTTAAAGAGCAGTCCAAATGTTCTGTTAGAAATCAACGTTTCACTGATATTCTTCTGTTACGCCTGCCTTTTACTCCCAGTGAGCTCTCGAGCTCACTGATGTACCAGAGTTCAAACACATTAAAGACTTTATTTTGTAGCTCTCCTACAGTTTCCTAATTGAGTACTGTAACTTTCTTCTGAGTGAATTTGATATCTACTTTTTAAAAAAAGATTTGGTAATGCTTATGTAATTTTATTATTGTAATATTAGAGTTTTCACCACCAATAATTTATTCATTTATCCATTTTTATTTACTTATTTTATATTTTGTATAAATACAAACTGCTGAGGAAGTGCTGTTCATATGTACTTGTGTTTAGGGCTGATCATTTAGAATAACCACACAGGAGAATACTAATTTTTCTTCTCTCAGCAGTCATCCGTTTCCTATAGCTCTTCAGATGAAGAGCTGATGGAACCTTCTGAGATTACACCGGTCACACTGGCATATCAATTAGTATTGTCATCGTGCTGGTCTTGTTTAGGTGATGATATTGTTACCATTTCGTGGGTTGAGTGTTTCTGTCATATCTAGAAGACAAAGTGACAGAAGACATCTTTGTTCTCTAGCTTTTACAATCTGTCAGTCCTGTTTCCATGATTCTCCTAGAATTTTAATCATGATTTTTAATTGAACCATAAAATACTATGAAATATTCCTATAAGAGTGTATATATTCTTTAATGCAATAACTTAATTAATATTTTTATCCACATTGAGCTGTCTCCCTAGCCCCTTTATTAACTTTCTAATATTGTGGGGTCAGAGACTGTAGGTATTAATTCATGTCTAATGTAGATTTTTTTCCATTGTCATAGTCCACACAGATATTTGTAAATTTAAAAGTGATTAGCTTACTTATTTCATGTATTATTAATAATGATTTATTTCATGTGGGGACTCTTTTCTCAAGTATTTCTATCATCTTACTTGATAAATCACATGTTAAGAGATTTAGCAATTATTAACTTGGGACCTTTGTTTAGGGAAGTATCTTAATAGTAGATTTCATAAAACTTGATGTTTTTAACTTGAGCTGCATGAATTCAAAGACATATCTGAGGCTTTGGAGAGTCATAGTTGAGAGGGGATGTTTTTGGTGCTTCTTCAGGTATTAGCCCACCCAAAAGCAATTACAAATGGAATGTTATCCCTACCAAATCACCCAGTGAAACCATAAACAGTAAATCTGTCTAAGTGCTTCCTCATCTAAGAGGATTTCACAGGAAATAAGGCAATGGTAAGTTAGAGACCCAACAATCATGCTGAGGACTTTTGCATAAGTTTTCTGTACTTTTTAGCTTCAGGTTTATGATGACTTTGTTAAGTTTGTGATTTTGGGGGAGTATGAGCAGTGAATTCTCTTTTTTATTTCCTTGGTGAATATTTTAAGAAAAGATAATACAGAATAGGAAGTATTGGAAGATAATAATGATATGGATCAAATCAAATAAGGCCTTTCTGAATTCACTACCCAAATCTACCTGGAAAATGAATTTGATCTCAATTCCCTTTCGTTTTGTGACTTCTCTTTTTCTCTTGACATTTTCACTAAAATACGTTCCTTTACTATTTCTTATAAGCTAGTGTGAATGATGTTCATAAAATTCTACGAAAATGTCTAAACATGCATAACATTTTGAGATTCTACATAGCCAAGTCATGAGATTATATTCTTGAAAATATAAATTTCACCTGTAAACCTACAGTAAAAACAAAACAAGCAAACAAATAAAGTCAATTCTACGTTAAGTAAAAATAAAAACAAAGAAGGTAATCTTAGAAATGTTATCTATGCCTCCAGTTTTCTTGTATACTCAATCACACCTTTTAGCTTCAGTAGATTTATAAAAAATGTGTTTGTTTCCAAGACACTCATTGCTGGGAGAAAAGTTGAGATTTTGAAAAGGAAAAGTAAACGTCTTTAGCCCAGTTTGAAAGGTCTATTATACTTCAAATTGAGAAATAATGATTCATGAGGTTCTTTGGATTCTCAGAGCCAATCTACCTGCTTAGCACACAGAGACAAACAGCTTCAGGGTATTGATTCCCTACTACAAGTTTTATTTTTCCCATTGCAAATAAAAGAAATTTCTGTATACTGAAATTCTAACCAATGGAAACAATAGACAGAAATCACTGCTATCACTATGGCATGTGTCTCTTTTAAAAGCACAAATGACATATGGAGAATGTAGTAATGCAAACCACGGTGTTACAGCATTTCATGTGCTACCCAATTCAATGAGTTCTTATAGTGAATATGAGAAATAGATAATATAAAATACCCACCTTACCAATGAAGATCATGAGGAGCACAATGACCTTCCATAGAATACAGCAGCCCTGGGCATCAGCTTTGAATGGACTCTTCTCTGAAATTCACTGTGTGAAGAAACTGGCTTGTGTTTCACATCTCTAAATAGTCATCCTTAAGACTTAGTGACTGCTTTAATTAGTTGTGGCACAGTTTCTGTATATAACATTTATTTGTTAATTATATTTCCTTACCACAAATGAATTCTAGGGAAGTTCAGTACATGTATTCACTAACATTAGAGATGTTAATAAAAAATTTGACTGATTTTTGTTATTATACAATGGAGTATAGATTTAAGCTTAATATGAACTATGTGAACCAGTAATATATGAGTTGCTAACTTTCAGGGTTGTGAGGGGATTGCACTTACTCATGCTAAGGAAGTGAATTACTATTAAGCATACTCTGAATTCTTCTGTATCACAGGGTTTGGAGACTACACTTCCTGGGATTCACTGTTCTATCTTAGCACCAGTTCCCACAGTGGGAGTTGTGGATGTGAAGCTGGAAAATCTCATCCAGCTTGTGCCATGTCTCTGTTTGCAGGTTGCAGCTTGTGTAGCTTTGCAGTGTTTACAGAGAACACCCCTAGTTGTACCCTGATGAATATGAAAGTCTGTGGTCACTGTCCACATGATCCCTGCAATATTAGAAAGGATGTTATATAAACTGAAACCAGCTTTCACTCACATCTGATCTTGGTTTAGATGGTATTAGGACTCCTTAAAGCCTTCTCCTCTTACATTTTATGCTTTTCAGCTTGATATATATCTGATGGATTTCTGATGGTTAAGATAGATCACAATTAATAGAAATATTTTAAAATTATTTTAAGAAACAAGTATAAAAAAACCTGATATTTGTATTCAATTTGATTTATTTTGAAGGTAGCACGTTAACAGGCAAAATTAGTTATTAGCTTCTGTGGCTTACTGAAGCACACAGTAGTTATAGTTTAAATTTCCCTGGGATAAGGTAGCATATATATCATATATGTATATAATACAGATTTTACTTTCTTATGAACGATTATTTATTGCAGTTGTAGGTTTATATAATTCATTTTGTAAATTATATAGGGCTCAAATTAGATCTAGTAGCTTATCATCACCACATGAATTTATTGGAAGTAATGACACTTCCTTCTTATGTTGGTAGGTATTACAAATTATGCAGGGTAGGTCATTGTCATACCGATAGAGTATTACAGCAGGAATAATGGTTATTTTAGTTGGGGGAAGATTGCTTTGCACTGATTATGAGAACACATGCAGAAAACTGACCATTCAGGAAGCAACACCTGAAGCTAATGAATGTTCATAAAAAGAAAGAGATTTTAGGTCTGCTATAAAATCATGTTTTCTATTTGGTTCACATCAGGCCCATGAACCGCATAGCCTTCTAAAGTGTAAGTTAGGTTTTTTTAGGTTACGGAATTATAACTCAGTTGACTCTATCCTCAGTGGGACCATTATGGATTACTTCATTAGTAGGGAAAGAGTAAGAACTATAAAATTGAAGAGAAGACATTTGGAAGGACTTAAATTAGATCAAAGTATGTAAAATGTCAAAGTCTTTTGAGAATGCATTCTCATCACAAGAAACTTTTTATGACCCTAATCCTGACATTAGCCCTTATTAAAGTAAAAATCTATCCCTATCAACATTTGTGTATGTATACCTAAACCTTCAGATTGTTGTTGTTGAAAGAGTGTGTTGGTAAATATTGCTGGGGATAGCAAAGCTCCCTAAAGAGTATATTCAACCAATCTGAAGTTATATTTTGTCTAGTTAAGAAAATAATAATATAAGGACACTGAAGCACAGAGATGAAAAAACTTATTAATCAATAAAACATTAACTTCAAAGCCATGAACAAACTGATACTTTTCTATAAAATTTCTAAAATATCACAAAAGCAGTGCTAAAATGTGACTCAGTATATAAGTGATGTAACAGAGATATACAACTAAATAATATTAGATATAATTATAATTTAGTTATAATTATATGTTAATATTAATAAATAAAATACATGAAGTGGAAAGTATTTCACAAAAGTTTTTCTTTGAGAGATAATTTAAATGATACTAAATGGTTGCAATTAGTAAGAGAACACATAATATCTTTAAAAACAAGTATATTATTTCTACCAAAACCTGACAAATAAGACCCAAATAAATACAATTACACAGTCTTGATTACAAATATTATTAACACTCTCTTAATGATGTTTCTATCTAGAGATGACCAGAGTGGTGTTAGTTCAAATGTAGTCCTAAGAGGGAAATATGCAGGTAGGAACCAAAACAAAAAAAAACCTCTTGAGATTGCAAAGACAAAAAGGTTCCTAGTTTTCCTAAGAGATTACAGGAATCTCTGTGTGATGTAGTATGTATTTAAAAGCTGCACTCAGGATCCGTAGGCAGGCTGGTCCTCTTTGAGTTTTATTGGGCTTATTGGGGATACATAGTAAGAGAGACCCTATCACAAATAGAATATTTTAAAAAGAGAAACTGTGGTCAGGCTAATGTCTTGATTTCATATTTTTTTTCTTGAGGCCTATGCTTTTCAATGGCATCCTATTGTCACTATGGTGGATGAGGTTAAAGCAAAGCTGAATAAAGATAAAGAAATATGAACAATTATATTTTTGTGAGTTTAACTAATATGGACAGAGGAGTGAAGAATACAAGGAGTAGCTCAGTTGGTAAAATGGTGGTTACGTAAGTCTGAGGACTTGAGTTTGTATCTGCAGAACTAATATAAATCTGGTATTGGAGTCATAGACCTGTAACACTATTACAGGAGAATCCCTGAGACTTGCTGGTCAGACAGTACAGTGGAATCAGTGAACTTTGAGGGACAGTTCTCACAGATAAAAGCATGAAAATCTATAGAATTAAACACATTACTGATTAATTATAAGTCACCAATATTGTACAGTTTTTGTATTAATGAAAGAAAGAAAAGCACTTCCCTTCAGTGTTATTTAACCAAGAGCAAGTACAAATTTGAACTACAAGCTTAAAGAGATACTATGTGCTCTCTAAGTCTGTAATATATCTGTCTTTGTGTGTGTTTCTGTCCATTGTGGACTACATGTATTTGTATATTGTAGCACTGTGTATGTCTGTCCATTTATTGAAAAGCATAGAGTGCATCACGTAGCAGGGGAATAAGGGATATTTTATAGAAATCTTTGTCTGACACAGATTAAGAAAACAAAACAAAGAAAGAAACAAAAAACTCTACAACCTTCTTATCAAACAATATCCAAATGTTGTATGAAAGGGGGTTCAGGATCATGATTGGTAAAATCACAGAAAAGCTGACCTGAGCAAGTGGGAGCTAGCAAACGTTTCATCTGCTAATACTTCTGATCATGTGACTCACTGGAAAATTCAGCTTCCTCCCACAGCATATCGAAACAGCATTAGTTAACATATTGCTTCTCGAAGAAAGACCAAAAATTCACAGTACGCAAGTTGAAATGTCCATCAAAAGTAGAGCATCATGGGAAAGTATTCCTATATAGTAAACACATGTGATAACTATAGAATAGAATAGAGATAATCTCAGACTAAGTGCCATTTTCATCCTTACTCTTAATTAATAGTCACATAAATAATGCTTCACATTACAGATTATTCACATTGCTTTCCACAGTGAAATAAGTTTTCAACACAGAATTAGATCTAAAGTATGAATAACTGGGATAAATAATGCCAAGAAGGTTACATCCTGTATATCCTTCTCCATGATATCAAGAAAAGGAGACTTCTTTTCATATTAGTGACACTGTAGTTAGCTTATCCATGGGAGCATGGTGAAAGAACAACCTAGAAAACAAAAAAAATGGCTTGATTTAAACCTAGGATACAAGGTCTGGGACACATTTAGTGGTGTTGATGTGTTGTGAAATAATCTTTTCATACATTTTAAAGATGTTTCACTTGAATTTGTTCAAAAAAAACCTGAATGGTAAATAGCTAGGCTAAATTTTGGGGGGCATAGAAGACACTTGGATGAAGAAGGAGGATTCACCAGTTAGAGAGAGAGAGAGAGAGAGAGAGAGAGAGAGAGAGAGAGAGAGAGAGAGAGAGAGAGAGAGGGAGAGGGAGGGAGGGAGGGAGGGAGGGAGGGAGGGAGGGAAGGAGGAAGGGAGGGAGGGAGGGAGGGAGAGAGACCAAGACAGGCAAGAGGATAGGTAAATGCCACAAGTCACATGGAAGCACAAGTATGAATAGAAATGGGTTAATTTAATTTACAAGGTCTCGTGGGACAAGCCTAAGCTATAGGCAGAATTTTTATAATTAATAAGTCTCCTAGTGGTTATTTGGGAGCTGCCAGGTGTGACAGAGAAAGACTATCTACATTTATGATTGCAGACTGCATAAATAAATTAAAGAGGCTGAAGTTTTAATCAATGAATTAAATGAAATAGGAAAACAAACTGTACAAGCTACATCACTGAAAAAAATTCACTGAAGCCAAATGCTCTGACATTCTAGGGTTCCACATAGCTCTCAGTGTCCTGCTCAGTTTGACTGGAGAAGGTAGACATACGTCAATGAACACTCCCTGGGTGACATTACTATATAACAGAGAACCCTAATGCGCAATCAGAAGGTTACAATGCATGACCTGTTCAAAATGTGGTGGGGTCACCCATAAACTGGCATCTTTACCTTCATTATGTGCTGAATGCCCGATCACAGGAAATGAAATGGCACAGCAGGTAATTTAAGCCTCACAGTTTATCCTGAATTTCGGCTTAAAGGTTATTTAAGAGTAAACCATCTCTTGTAATATTTTATGTAATTCCAACTCATAATTTTGTCAAGTTGTACCACTTTGTTTTGTCTACCTGACCATAATCTATTCCAAAATAAAAATGACCAGATATGGCTCTTCATGATAATGTTTTCTAATATCACTAACCTAACACCAACAGAAAGGAATTAAGTTTCTATGCTAATGTTACTTGCATAGAAATTCCCTTTAAAGTTAATATTCATAAATTAATAACTCCAGTATTATCATCCAATTTGTATCTCTGAATCCCCCTTTGATTAGGTAGCAATGAAATGATTTAGGAGATCTGACCTTTTAGTTACCAGTAGAATGAGAATATGAGGTGAGATCCTTAGATAACAGTATGAAGTGGGCCTTGAGAGGTGATTAGGTCAAGAGAGTGGAGCCCTCATTAACGAGATTAAGATCTTTATAAAAGAGACCACTGGATTAACTGAGGACTCACTTATAAAATATGCTCAAAACATGAAAGCATACCCTAGCCAGATGCCAAATTGGCTGGTGCCTTAATCTTATTGATAATAAATTTTTATGTTCAGATATTACCCAGATTTGTGATAGTTGAATAGTTGTCATAAAGTAATAAGGTATGCAAAACATTTATTCTTATTTTCTGTTAAAATAAGATTGTAGGTGTTTAAAAATTGAGTGTTTTAGTTGGTGCTTAGTTATCACAGCTAGGATGGGGATGCTGACATTGTCTTCCAGCAGGATGTACAAAGACCAAAATCCAGAAAAACTGCAGTGAATCACAATGGGCATTCTAGAGCCCAGATGACTAATTTTCTTGGGATCATGTTCTGGAACTGTTTCATGTGGCTATAATTATGACTTATAAAACATGTTTCAGCTTCTGTCTTAATGAATTGTTTATTTTGTGGTTTTTTTAAATTATGCCTGCCATGATTCCTTTGATAAATCTGTTTTCCTCTTCCAACACAACATAGGATTCCCTGGAGCTAAAGAGTTCAGATTGTCCTTTGTGTCAAAACAACTCCTGGATCCCAGCTTGTGACTTTACCAAAGCAAGAACTTTAAAAGGACTACTGTGACTCCGAACCTGAAGATGGCGTGGCGATATGAAAATGATGGATAAATGAATTATTCATTGACGTATACAGATTAAAGTATCGTACTGTGCTCATGTGTTTACATGTCCTTATATGGACAAAGAGGTTCTGTGGAAATTAATTTTCTTTAATGAACTCTCTTTCATCTGGCCAGCTTAACACTGGGGTAGTCATATAAGTGAGTCTTTACATTGATTACAATCACATATTGGTTACACATCATTGGCTACTAGAGGTCAGTCTGTCTGTAAAACTGGCATACTGAAACGTAACAACCATATCTTTAAAACAGTTTCGGTTCTTGAGAGATAGTGGTGTTTGTTACAAATGGAACAATGTAAAACATTTATAGATTTAACTGTGCTGATAAGGTTTATTAGCATATAGTAGCAGGTAAAGAATATCCTCTCTACTAGGGTTTGAGATGAGCTCAGTTGGTAAAGTCTCTGAAGCCTGTGAGCCACCAGCCTATCCTAATTAGACCAATCCTAGGTTAATGAGAGACAGCATCACAAAGTGAAAGTGGCTAGTGCCTGAGGAAGAATGACAGATGATGCTGTCCTTTGACCCTCACACGGATGTCCACACATAGGTATACCTAAACACACAGGTATACATACACATTCATGTGCACACATGCATACATACAGCGATGCATATATTACAGAATAAAATGCTATGAATTATAAACAAGGTATTATATAGTTTGATTCAATGTATGAGTATTTAAAAGTTACCTTTTACCAGTTTTATTCATGTCAGGAATTTTTGTCTATGCAAGGAATTTTACATATATGCAAGTAACAAAGAAGCCAAAATATGAATTCAGTTCTTTTGCTTAATTTTTTTGTTTCTCTGTGTAGCTTTGGCACATTTTCTGCAATTCACTCTGTAGGTCATGCTGACTTCAAACTCACAGCCTGTAGTACTTATATGACAGTGCAAACTCACAGACATCTGCCTGCCTCTGCCTTCCAAGTGTTGGGATTAAAGGTTTGCACAGCCACTGCCTGGCTTTTTTGCTTAATTCTGTAAATTAGCTTGTTAGAGGTTTTACTTTATCCATGGACACTATTTTTAAAGCCGTTATTGGATATTTTATATAAGTTTAAAAAAAGAGATGAGGACAAGGTGACATTTTTGTTTGGTCATGATAACCCATCAAATTGGAAGCAGGTGGTTTTCACATAATGAGGATTGTGAACTTCAGTTCATATCTTTTTAATTTTTTGTTTATTCCTTGGCTGCACAATCTTAGTTCAGGGTTCATATTCTTATCAAACCAAATAAATCGTACCAACTAGTGCAATGCATATATGTATGTATATGTATATATATATATATATATCATATATTTCTACACTTTTTACTAAGATAATATGAGAAACTTTTAAAAAATATATATTCCTTTGTTTTATTCCCCAAGCAATTTTGAGATAAGTTATTTTGAGTGTGAAATCCAGGATTGCTAGTTTTTCATGAGCATTCAGAGGTAAATTTGATGCAGTTGTTGTGTGCTTTCCTAAGATACAATGAGCCTGAGTCTGGAAGTGAACACCAGTACTAGCTCTTCGGTACCTCTTTGCTGAAGTGTCTGCTAACCACTTCAAGCACTATTTGCGGTACACCCACAGTACAAGATGATGTAGGCGATTCATAACGGAACTGTGAAACCTGGGCCGATGCAGACATCTTATAACAGTAATTCCCTTGATGTTTATTGCATATTACTGTTTTTTTCCTGTTCTCTGGTGCAGGCCACAACTTCTTACTGTTATACAATGATTTCCAGGGAGTAGAATTTGGTGCCATTCAACTACTTGAGACGCACTGGAGGATACTCATGCAGTTGTGAAACTAAAGTATCTGGAATTTAAAGTAATGTTGGAAATTTAGCAAAGAAAAACTTACAACTTAATAGGAAACAACTATATCTTTCATGTGAAATTTTCTGCTTATTCGAAATGTTGATAGAATTTACCACCCCCTCATTTTACTTAGAGTGCTTTTGATATAAACATTTAAACAATTTGTGTCTCTGTGTGTTTGTGTGTGAGCACGTGTGTGCAGTTGCCTATTCCCATGTGTTCATGTGTCTTCCTTTACTGTTCTCTTTTCCCTTGAGAAAAGTCTCCCATTGAGACTGGAGCTCGGTGATGTTAGGCTGGTGTGTTAGACAGCAAGTCTCAGTACCACTCAGCCTCACCCGAGATAGAATTACTGGTATACATAGCACTCTTGCCCAGTATTTTAACAAGGTGTGGGATCTGACAGGTCTCTCTGCTTGTACAACAAATGCACTTACACACTCAGCTATCACCCAAGTCCTTACCATAGACATTTAAAGATTCTTTTTCGTTATTATGCTGGATATTTAAGTATTCCACCATCATTGTATTTCTTAGGAAGTTATGTCCACAATGTCAATCCTAATGCAATAGTTACCCCTTTGGTAAAATTAGCAGTTTTCACAGTTTTGCAAAAGAAACGCTAACAGTAATCATGAGACACTCACTATCAACTGATTTTCTTCTGGTATGCCTTTGGTAATCCAATGATATTCTGTCAGCATCTTATTTAGGCAAGAGGTCAGATATATATTATAATAATGATTTTATAGATACATATGAAATTATATATAAATCACACCATATATAATGTTGTATATAATATTCATTGTATGTTAAGTTATAATATCAGACACTAGTACTTATTTACTCTTCTGAATATTCAGGCAATGAGATTGAATATGCTGCTATATTAGCCTATGATGTCATAAGTAGATTCTTTTTTTGTAATTTCTATCTTTTTAAATTTTTTTTATTAAAAATTTCCGCCTCCTCCCCACCTCCTCCCCGCCTCCCATTTCCCTCCCCCTCCCCCGTCCTTTTCCCCTTCCTCTCCATTCCGAAGAGCAGTAAGGGTTCCCTGCCCTGTGGGAAGTCCAAGGTCCTCCCCCTTCCATCCAGGTCTAGGAAGGTGAGCATCCAAACATCTGGCGATGGATGGAGATAGAGACAGAGCCCCACACTGGAGCACCGGACTGAGCTCCCAAGGTCCAAATGAGGAGCAGAAGGAGAGAGAACATGAGCAAGGAAGTCAGGACCGCAAAGGGTGCACCCATCCACTGAGATGGTGGGCTGATCTAATGGGAGCTCACCAAGGCCAGCTGGACTGGGACTGAAAAAGCATGGGATAAAACGGGACTCCCTGAACATGGCAGACAATGAGGACTGCTGAGAAGCCAAGGACAATGGCACTGGATAAGTTGATTCTTAATGATAGAACCACACTCCCATTATATGACTTCCATTATATATGTTTATATCTCCTTTTCAAATGTTTCAATTTGGCAAAGTGAACTAAATGATTGATCCTTTGGTTATGTGAGCAATGGAAAATTATATTAAATAATACAATTATACAGTGCAGAGATACTTTAAATAATGCATAATTATCAGAAAGTATTTCTGCTTTTTTCTGTGCATACATAAAAGATTCGTTGCTTTAATGTATTATTTATTAATTCATGAATTGTGAAAGAATGTCTGGGCTTTCAGATGCAATATTTCTTCATTTTCAGTTAACCACTCAGTGACAGGTCGTGTTCTTCATGTTCCATTAAAAAGAGTGTTGCACATTTCTAAGCCTCTGTGGATAAAATCTTTCTATATTTGTCCTGAATACATTATAATTCTGTCAATAATACTCATATAGTATCATAATATAACAATAAAAAAATTTTGTTACTGGAATATAATATATGGAAATATACTTCTCATAGCTACTCTAGAAGCTGCTGCTCATGTCTATGGGAGGAGGAAGTTCAGAAACGATCAACAAACAAGTTGTGATTGGCATTGTCATGGCTCTAGAACAGATTGAATCAGATTAATGAATGTATGTGGTAACTTTTATCAATGGAAACTGTGCTGATTTTATAAAATGAGATGCATCTTAACTACCAAACTTTCTTATCAATTCATTCAGTGGACACAGATTCAGAGCCTACTTTTGCTCATAACTGAGGTAGGTATTGTTACATTATGACATATGAACAAATGTCTTTGTAGAACTTTATTCTAGTGGAGAAAATAAATGATTAAAATATGTAACTAAACCTGAATACTTAGCAGGGTAATCTATCTGGTATAGGCATTGAAACATTTTTCTGAAAGTGGTGAGTGAGCACACTAAAAGTTGAATAATGGATTAATAAAAATGGTGATGTATATAGTAAATTCAGGGTGCTATAGGAAGGCTTCCAGTATTATCAGAAATGTCTTTCTAGACATTACAGAGAGATAATTATTCACATTATGGAACAGACAGCATATTCATAGCAATGTAACATTAACCAGATGCTTTTTATAGATGAACAAAAATGATGGCATACTGATGTTCACAATGGGTCACATTACTAGCAGACAAGAGATTTGAGAAGATTATATTTGATAGCTGAATTTCTCTGGGATGGTGCCTTTAGAATTTACAGTATCCTGCCACGTCACTGAAGGAGTTTATCAGCTGTAGGAGTTCTTTGGTGGAGTTTTTGGGGTCGACACTAGAGGGGTTCCCAGGTTTCCAGGGAGACGCCCCCAGTTAGTTCCTTGGGCAGCTGAGGAGAGGGAGCCTGAAAAGGCCAGTTCCTATAGACATACTGATGAATTTCTTGCATATCACCATAGAACCTCCACCTGACGATAGATGAAGAAAATGACAGAGCCCCACATTGGAGCACCGGACTGAGCTCCCAAGGTCCTGATGAGGAGCAGAAGGAGAGAGAACATGAGAAAGAAAGTCAGGACCGTGAGGGAATCTCCAGCTGGCGACAGATGGGGAAGATGACTGAGCCCCACATTGGAGCACTGGACTGAGCTCCCAAGGTCCTGATGAGGAGCAGAAGGAGCGAGAACATGAGGGAGAAAGTCAGGAACGAGAGGGGTGCGTTCACTCATGGAGACGGTGGGACAGAACTAATGGGAGATCACCAACTCCAGTTGGAATGGGACTGATGGATCATGCGACCAAACCCGTCTCCCTGAATGTGGCCAACAGCGGGGGCTGACTGAGAAGCAAAGGACAATGGCGCTGGGCTCTGATTCTTCTGCATGGACGGGCTCTGTGGGAGCCTTCTCAGCTTGGTCGATCACCTTCCTGGACCTGGGGGGAGTTGGGAGGACCTTGGTCTTAGCATAGAGTGGGGAACCCTGATGGCTCCTTGGCCTTGAGAGGGAGGGAGGGGAGGTATGGGTGGAGGGGAGGGGAGGGAAGGGGGAGAAGGAGGGGAGGGAGGGGGGAGGAGGAGGGGAGGGAGGGGGAGGAGGAGGGAAGGAGATGGAAATTTTTAAATATAAAAAAAAATAAACAATGAGAAAAAAAAAGAGAAAAAAAAAATAAAAAACCACTCTGAGGCTTGTTATCAGTTACAATTGTTTAGTTAGTGTCTTAAGCTTCTTAATGACTATCTCTAACTATTAAATTAACCCATTTCTATTAAAAAAAGAATTTACAGTATATCTGCATGCATACAGAACTTTATTTTTTTTTCCTCATGGTTTATTTTTTTTATATTTAAAAATTTCCATCTCCTTCCCTCCTCCTCCCCCCTCCCTTCCCTCCTCCTCCCCCTTCCCTCCCCTCCTTCTCCCCCTTCCCTCCCCTCCCCTCCACCCATACCTCCCCTCCCTCCCTCTCAAGGCCAAGGAGCCATCAGGGTTCCCCACTCTATGCTAAGACCAAGGTCCTCCCAACTCCCCCCAGGTCCAGGAAGGTGATCGACCAAGCTGAGAAGGCTCCCACAGAGCCCATCCATGAAGAACAATCAGAGCCCAGAGCCATTGTCCTTTGCTTCTCAGTCAGCCCCCTGCAGAAGGAGCGAGAACATGAGGGAGAAAGTCAGGAACGAGAGGGGTGCGTTCACTCATGGAGACGGTGGGACAGAACTAATGGGAGATCACCAACTCCAGTTGGAATGGGACTGATGGATCATGCGACCAAACCCGTCTCTCTGAATGTGGCAGAACTTTAAACAACCCGAAATATGTGTCATAGCATCACACACCAAGCAAGTGTTACACTTGACATTGCCTCTGCCTTTTTATGTGCTACCATAATAAATTTTCTTTATTCCACAATGGAATATATCAAACATTGTCAGAAATAACCATGAAATTAAAAAAGTAAATGAAAACTGACCTTTATTTGTGTTTTGTTTTGCTTGGATTTTGTTTGTACATAGTCTAAGGACTCAAGAAGTTGAAGAAAATTAAATTAAAAGAAAATAAGTAGAGATAAATCATATTGTGTTATTATGATGATGATGGTGGTGGTGGTGATGGTGTTTGTATTGGTTTTTTGAGGCAAGGTTTCTTTCAATAGATTTGGAGTATGTCCTAGAACTTGCTTTGTAGACTTGGCTGGCTTTAACTCATAGAGATCGTCCTGCCTCTGCCTCCAGAGTGCTGGAATTAAAGACGTGTGACACGACCACCCAGCAGCATATTTATGTCTTAAATATGTATGCTTTACTATAAGCCATGATACATACTAAACTAGTGAAAGCCAGTCCAGAAGAGAAGAAATGCTTGGTGTAAATTTATACCTGAGCAGCGGCATTTTGCTCATGAGTATTACATTATAAAAATGATGGGTGAATAAAATAAGAAATTTCAGTGGACCCCAAAGATGAGATCCAGCATATAGAGGTCCACTGTTGCAACTTGTCTGACAGTGGGAAGTAGTACACCAAAGACTCTGCAATGAAAGTAGTGAAAGCTTAGAAAATTCAAGTGATGACTTGAGAATGATAAAACATTAATCTCAGGATTAATATATTATATATTAATATAATTAATATATTATAGTTGTACTATAAGAACGATAGCAGAGGGTTGAGGAAGGCTCAAGTTGTAAATCTATGTGTGTCTGTACTGATGTTGATTGTCTGTGTTCCGTGACAGTTTCCTAGTTTTAGGTTGTTGTCATGATGCTTCTGCATCTGAGATGAAACATTAATACTCTCAGAAGGCAGACAGCAGTAACTTCACAGTTACAACACATTTCTCGCTTCCTACATCCCATGATAACAATACAGAAGCAAGCACTAGTGGAGTTTTCCCACACAGTGAGCGTGCATTACAGCCAAGTGACCCATGCTTAGGAAAGTATACTTTTGTCAGATGATGTTTCCAAATAACTTCCACATTTGCCATTTTCTTCATAGACAGAAAACACAATTACCCCTCTCTGTTGCAAGAAGATGCTATCTTAGTCTTTATAGCTATTGGCCATATGTATATACATGAAAAGCTAATGAAGAGTAAGGAAAATTAGAAAAACTACAGAAATGTCACGGGAAATCATCCCTTTACACATTACAAGCTGTTTAAATTTTCAGAGTTATGGAACCAAATACAGATATGCACAGATACAAAGACGAAAGATAGGTAGTACACGTTTAATCATATACTTAGAGCTTCCAATTTGGGAGCTGCTCCTGTGAAGGGCATAGGCTGGAATGCTGGGAAATAGAAGGGGCAATAAAGAGATCCTTTACTGGCTTCCCTGGACAGGGACCCTTACACTTAATAATGACGGAAACTAACAGCTGATTAAGGCAAACAGTGATGGAGGTTTTCTATAAAGAGGGCTACAGATTGGTTCCTGATCTGAAGAAAGTAGGGAAGGCAGTAAAGCAGACTGAAAGATCACAAGAACAAAAGACAGATTTGAAATTAGATGGGTGTGAGTAGCAAAGACCCATAAACTGAAGTTTAATTATGAAATGAATTAATAGCTTTATCTGCTAATATGCTCCTAAATGTCACAGTGAACATAAAAGGACAAATTTTAGGTAGATTAAATTGAACTTAAAAATCACTTTTGATAGAGAATTATCATGTAATTAAAACTCATCAATAATCAAAAGCACATTTAAACATCTTTATGCCTATTTTTTTTACAATATGTAATCTTTAAAACTACTTTGATGAAATAATATGGAAACAGAGTAGTGGTTCCATGTAGAAATATAATCTTCTAATAATAGTTTTTATTTTTCAAGAAACTGCTAGTGAACATGTGTTTTAAAATGTCAAATATAGGAGCATCCTATTGTTTTGGTAGAATTTATGGTTAATATCCTAAAAATTACATAGAAATGTGCCTTGAGATAATCTACAATATGCATCTTAGATGAAGAAAATTGTGTCTATAAGTCAGTCCAGTTTATTAAATTCTTTAAGTTCAAATTAAGTTTCCACGGTTTCCATAATCCTCAATGTGTGGAATTTAACAAGGTCATCAGCTTTAGTCAATTTTTAACATAGACTGGTAAGCTTGTCAAATCCTATTCATAATGTAGCAAGATTAAATTATCATCTAATGGGAAAAAAGTATAAAAGAAAAAAGTTTAAAATAGAATGGTGTCTCATTATTCTTGTGTTTCCTTGACTCTAGTTCCTCCAGGACATCTGAAGATATTTAGTTTCATTGTTCTCTGAGTAGCTCATGAATATTTCAGCTCCACATGGTCGAATATTCTACCCATCCATTTAGATCACAGCACAAGCAGGTTTTTATGCATGTTGCTGGGAAACCTGGAAACTTCGGGATTTAACTTTCTTCTATTTTTTTTTTTAAATGGAAGAGTAGACTGTATAGGGACACTAACATTCATTGTTTTTGTTTTAAGATTTTCATAGATTAAACATATGGCATGTTTCTTCAATAAAGACACAGCTACTTAATCTCCGTAGTCATGTTGAGTAATAGTTTTCAAACATTAAAGCACTGTTGTACCAACGAGGGTTGCTTTGGAATATTTTTTTAACTACAATAAGAGATTTCCTTGTGTTACTTCATATAAATATATTGAAAGTGTTTCAAAGGGCACAAAAACTATCCCTTCAGCATTGCACTTACCTGGAATCTTGTATGAAGTAATCAAACACATAGATAACTTGAAGTGATCTATAGTTGATAAATCTGTCTGAAATGGATATAAAGTGAATACTTATGCTACATTTGTTTAGGTGAAATTCCTCATTCTAAATATGTATATGTAATTAAAACAATTTTAGGTGAATCAATCTAACTGAATGTTATGATTTCATCGTAGCTCGCAATAATACCATAGGATTAAAGGAAGTCTATAGGAAAAGGAATTACTCAAAAATCACCCTGATGCACAGTGTAAACTCGGGCCCAAGGGCATAGATGAAGACATTATGTCTTAAGAATGAAAATTTAAAACATGAAAATGATAAATTAAATATTGGTAAAACTTACTTCTAAATTTTAGTGATTAAATAAGGAAAAGAAATAAAACATGATAATGAAGCAGAATGAACTAATGTATCTTCTATGTGTATACATGTGAGCATATGTATATGTGTGAATACATGTGTGCATGTGTATATGTGTGTGTGTATATGTGCATGTGTATGTGTTCACATGTGTATCTTTGTGAAAGTGTGTTTGTGTGCATGTGTGTGTATGTGTGTCTGATGTATTTTGCTACACCACTTTCAGATTTTTCTGTAGCCCTTTCCTGAGACTCACCCACATAGTCACCAGCATGTAAAGAGTATGTGTGTCATGGCTTTTGGCTACTCAGTTATTTAGTGATTAGAGAAATCATATTATCTTTTACTTATTAAGATAACAAAGTGAAAAATATTAGCTCTTAGCCACAGGTTTAAAGGGAAAAACTATCAGTTATAAAATGTAATTTGGGCTTTAAGATTGCAAAGTCTTACAAGTCTTCAAAGTGTATCATTTTTTAAAGTACTTTCACATAGTTTATTATGATAGTCTGAGATAGAACAATAGATGTAAAGGAATATCTTAGAAGGAAATAGAAGTGTAACTTGCTGGCTATAGGAGATGCTTCTAGAAAAATGTCTTTAACTTAGACTTTGGTCCAGAGGTCACAAAATTCACTTGGCAAGGTCTTTTTATTACCTGCCTGTACATTATAGGTATCAGACTTCTTATTGTAGGATTTGGTTTTGCACAATGTAAACAGAATTTCCTCCTTTCCTCCTTGTTGAGGTGGATGGTCATATATAATTAGAGTAAGGTACTGCACCTGAACCATACTTCTAGGTGAATTTCCTAGGCAATGAGTGTCTCATTCCCATAATTAGAATAAATATATTTAGACAGTCAAAATTAAGAATAATTTCAGATACCTTTGACCTGGAAGATCAAGGAGAGTTAAGACTCACTAAATTCTCAATTCTATATTTCAAAGCATATGTGCACACACACGTCCCTTAATTAAAGTGCAATTCTAATTAATTAAGGTCTTACCCTTCTGAAAATAATTGGTTTACAAAACCATGAAAAAATTGCATTATCTCTCGGGAGCACAGTAAAAGAGCATGCAACTTTAACATACACATAGAGTGTCTGATTATTTTAAGGAGATTCTTAACATGTAAAGGCTTAAGCCATTGAGTGTAAGAGAGTGTAGAATAAGCCTGTTACTTGCAATTGCATCAACTGTCTCCATACAGTTCAAAACTATATGCAGAGAGAATATAATTTTCTCCTCATCTCCTCTACTATCAACAGCAGGCTGCTGTATTATGGTAATTACAGAATGCCTGATGAAGGAAACAGGTTTTTTTCATAGAAAATGAGGCGAAGTTGTCAACAAAGTCTGAAAAGTTCTGTAATGTTTGTGACTATTGTCAGACCCATGGCAACTAAAATTAAATACTGTGGGTACTAACAGAATGGCAGAATTGAACAACATACATGTGGGGCATAGGGCTCTCTGGAGCATCTTATCTTTTCTCCAAGATTAGAAGTTTTGTTGTGTGGCACACTCCTGCAGTCCCAGCACACAGAATGTTGAGTTTATGTTCAAAATAGATGTCATTTAGCACAGAGTAAACACACAATGCATGTTACATATTATTAGTCTATAACAGAGAAATACTTCCCTCACATTTTGCCAAACTGAAAAATTCGCCTTAGTGTCACACAGAAAAGTTGGGAGTTGGGAGATGTTGGTATTTGTGACTTTTGTGAAAGTTGAAGTTTGTACACTGACAAACATACACAAGCTCCTAAGTACATGAGTGCAGCCACAATACCACTCACCATCAACTGGACAGCATTTCTGGACAAAATGAAATGAACCCATGAAGAATTCTTCAGTAGGAAGGATATAGAATTCTGGCCAAAAGCTGTCTGTGTATTTTATTTATTCTTTGACTATGAAGTAAACAAGAATAAGCTTTGGAAATTAATTTATTCATCAATGGGATGCAGAGAGGATTTGGACTGTGAAGCACTGGCAGACACTTTGGTGGTTTGAATAAAACTGGCCCCCATCAACTCAATGGACCTGGCATTATTGGAGATGTAGCCTTGTTGGAGGAAGTATGTCACGTGGTGTGGGTTTTGAGGTTTCAGAAGCACAAACCCGACCCTATGACTACTTGATCTTCTTGCTGCCCGTTGATCCAGATGTAGATCTATCAGTTATCACTCTAGCAATGTGTCTGCTTGCATACCACCATGCTTTCTACCTTGAGGATAATGGACAAACCTCTGAACTCCAAGCCACCTCCATTTAACTGTGTTCCTTCATAAGCATTACCATGGTGTCTATTCATGGCCTTAAAACCCTAACTAAAACAGATACTGAAGTGAGATAGTTGTTCATGCTGAAAATTTCACAATGCTGACTGAGGACGATTCCATGGAGGGAAATTTCCAGAAATTCAAAATCTATTTATTAATATTACAAGGATATCAGATTTGGTACATGACACAAGAAGATTCTAGAACCTGAAAAGTCTCTTTACTCTTTTAATTCATGCTATTACATTTATCAGTTTATTTCTCATGTTAGGTATTGCGATTGTGGTTTGATAATCAGAAGTTGAAACCTATGTAACAATTACAATGTAGGGAAGCAATATAAGAAGGAACTGAAAGAGTGACAGTTACTGTTAAAGAATCTCTCACGTGATCATTGAGCACGGAGATAATATTCTTTGCTTTTCTTCATGCCGTACAGTATCTGTTCAGCAAAGAAAGTTATAAGCAATGTTGTCAAATTATTGACAATTCTCTTAATGTCTAAATGAAATTAGTAAGTTAAACATTACATGGTTTTAAATATCAGAATTTCTCTTTAAAACTAGCATGGGGATGAAAATGAAAGACAGGTTTTCAGATGTTAAACCTTGAAAAGTTTTAGTGGTTTTCCAAAACACAAATTCTGAAACATAGGTTTTAATGATATGCTCCTTGATTTTCAGGATGTATTATATTTTTGCTTTTTAAATATTATAAGAAGGGGGTTTCATGAAGCCTAGGCTGTCCTTTAACTTGCTATGTAGTAAAGGATAATCTTGAACTCCTGATCCTTTTGTCCCCTTCCCTTGAATGTTGGGATTGAAATTATACACCACTATACCAGATATACATGCTGCTGGGGACCAAACTAGGGTCAATTGTGTGCTATGCAAACCTTCTTCTAGTTGGTCTATATCTTCTGCCATTTTGTAACATGATTTGACCCTAACTCTTTGTCAATCTAATATCTCAGGCTTTTTGCCAGAATTATGTGATTGGAGACAAAGCTTATTTTTTATACATATATAAGTGTAAGTCTTACAGGAAACAAATAAAAGCTTCTTCATAATATCTGAGAAAGAGAATATAGCCACACACAAGCATTCACTGGCACAGAAAACAGAAGTGTTTTCATTTGTTATGACAAAATAGATACATTGCAAAAGAAACAATACATCATAAGGCTGTAGGGAAAATTTAGTTCACATCGTCAACAATTTCATTTTTCAAGTGATGAAACCAAGATGTCTGTTTCCCTGAGCCATTAGTGCAAACAGTCCTGAAAAGACTCAGAGCAGTGATGCTGGGCGTTGGTCTATGTGTTTTGGTGGGTGTTTCTGTCCTCAGAAATAAGGTTGTCTGAGAAAGTAATAGGCAAAAAGAGACACACTAAGTTTTCATGAAGGCACCTAGCTTATAATTTCCTGATTTGATTTTATAATATAAAGGGATTTTACCCTTTATATGCAACACTTTGACTGTGGAAATAAGTAGTGATATCAAAAATATTACACATAATTATATCACTATGTCACTTGGATTCTGATCTAAACCATATATCAAATATTTATTTTCTTAACACTTAATTTGCTTCCTTGCCTTCCTTCTTTTTTTCTTCCTTTTTTCTTTTTTATTTCTGTAGCATGAAAAAGAAAATCCTAGAGACAGATATTGAAATTCAACCTGAATATCAGAAAAGCAAAGCAACCAAGCCACTAGAGAACTCTGACATATATGAAATCTTCAGACTGAAAGAGTGTTCCTGATTCATCCTACCTTATATTCCTCTCTAGACCTGGGATTAAAGACATACACCACCACTGCCTGGCCTTTATTGCTAACAGTGTAACTGTTGGAATTAAAGGTATGTGTCTACTGCCTGGCCTGTATGGCTGATTTGTGTGACTGTTTTGCATTCTGATCTTCAGGAAAGCTTTATATATTAAAATAAAAATGAAATATCACTACATTTACCCTCTTGTCTAAAATAAGAAAAGAGAGCTATAGCTAATATAAGAAAAACTATATACAATAAGTACAATAACTGTATACAATATATAGAGGTAATAAATACATCAACAAGATCTAATCCATTTGGATTTGATAATTTCAGAGAAAATATTGCACATCTATCCTATCTTGATAAGTCTAATGTCTTATACCTAATTTACTTTCTATCTTCTATTACAACTTACTTTTTGCATCTGGTAAACAAAGAACACTATAACTATAACTGTCTAGTCTTCAACTCCATCAGAAACGAAGAAGGAAATAATATCAACTGAGTAAGCAGAAAGTACAAGCAAGTAACTTCAAAAAGTGTGAGAAATGGCAGAAACAGTTGACTGTCTGTACAATCATGCAATGTTACTGTTCAAGGTAGGGGCATCAACCTTCAGCCTACAGGCTCAGCATATTTGACAAACTTTTTTGTGAAGTAGGGCATTCTGAAGGACTGTCCCTCTTTGTATTGACAGTGTTTGGAAGTAACTTTCTTTTGTGTCGTACTTGTTCAATTAGAACAACATATTGTCAGCAGTTGAGGTAAGGGATTTTCTTTACCAGTGGCTTAGTTTCACCACAATAAAAGTAAAATCTCTGTGGAGTTTCTTTGCTGTCTATTAACATCTTTGAAGAAGAATTGTGCTGCCAGGAACAGACATGTTTCATTGTTTTTTAAAAAAATCCCATGTTACCAAAACATCTCAAATGCTTTATTCTGTTGATCTCTGAAGTGTTTGAAGATGGACTTGTATATATTTATTTAACCTTGAAAACATACCTAATATGACTACAAGTTCAATTATAATAGGTAATCAACTACTAAGTTGCATTATCATATTATCCTAAACAGCTTTTAATAAAAATTTTCAAGGACTATAAATTTGCATTACATTGTGAAATAAGTTGTATATGTACAATACCTTGAACAAAAGTAGATATGCATGTACAGTACGTTCTAGCAAAATTAATCTCAAAATTGTATCAATATATAAAATTCAAATCCATTATAAAACACTCAAAACCAGTAGTTGCTTTTCAAAAACAGTTCAATAATTTACCATTTTATTTTATCATATCTATATCCTCCCTTTTTTCTTTTCATATTCGATTCAATAATCTGCCCTTTTATCCTATCTTATCTATATCTCTCATTTTTCTATACAAGTTAAGAGCCTGGAATCTAATTTCCCTTGTTTAGCTTTTATTCCCTGAACATTACCAACAACAACTTGTAAACAATTCCTCTAAACAGTGACAAATATCCATAACACAATGAAAGATCAAAAACCACCCACCTCATCTCTTGGAAATGTCAGAGTTGTGTTCATAAATATGCTTCTTGCTGCCTTGGAGTGACCGCATCTTTAGGAGACCCTGTGAAGAAAAAATGGGTTAATTGTCAAGCCCTGGCAAAGGTAGAGGTATCATTTGTTGTCCTCCTTATGGAGCCTTTAAAAGTTACAGTTAGGGGACTGGAGAGATTGCTCAGAGGTTAAGAGCATTGCCTGCTCTTCCAAAGGTCCTGAGTTCAATTCCCAGCAACCACATGGTGGCTCACAACCCTCTGTAATGGGGTCTGGTGCACTCTTCTGGCATGCAGGCATACACACAGACAGAATATTGTATACATAATAAATAAATAAATATTTCTTAAAAGTTACAGTTAGGTATATTCATGGTTCACTGTAGAAAACTGATGAGTCTCAAACCCAAAATCTTGTACAAGAAAGTAGATGAAACCCTTATCGAGAATAAGTTAGTACTCCATATAACCATTAATATCATGACAAAAAGTTTAATATATATTAAATCTTATAATATAATGGTATAAAATAAAAATATAAATAATACATATTAGTCTTATAAATCTTTGTAAATGTATTTTTTAAAAACTATCTTTTCTCATTTTACATGCTAAGTCCTGTTCCCACTCCCTACCCTCTTCCTGTTCCTTCCATCTTTTCCACTTCTACTAACAAATATTATTTTTTAGTTTTATAGTTTAGTATATGTCAGATGGCTATGGTGCTTAATGAACTATCATCTCTTCTAATTAAGAGTTGTCTTTTGTTCAAATCGAATCTTTTTTTTATTTTGATAGTATCCATAGCTTTTCTTCTCCTGTAGAAACAAAAGCAAAACCTCTTCCACAACATAACACATGTCCTGGCTTTCATTATGAGGTCAGTACCTATTTGAAGTATATCAGCTGATTTAATTATATAATTTTTTCTACTATCCAATGTCTCTCCATAGCTGTTGTTATTTTCCTATTAACTTTTAGAAAATTCAAAGTTAATAAAGCATTATGCAATCATTTCTGGGGGTATCTATTATTCCTTTCTATTTATTTAACATATGCTTTAGAGTTTGATTTGATCTTTCTATAACAATCTGGCCTGTAGAACTGTATGTATACCTGTAATATGTTTTCTATTATAACAAGCAAAAAAGTGTTTCATTTTCCTAGAAAACATGCTGTTACATTGTCTGTCTTTTTTTTGTATGGGTAGACCCATAATGGCCATACCTTATTGAATAAGCCTTTTCCAAACTCAAAGCAGTTGTTAGTTGAAAACCTGAATAAGTATCAATGGTGTGATATACATAGTTTAGTTTTCCAAATTCTACTAAGTACAACACATCCATCTGCCAGATTTCATTTCTTTGAGTACCCTCTGGGTTACTTCCTGCTGATAGTGGTGCTTGGCTGTAAAAAGAACAAGTAGAACATTTCCTTAGAATTTCCTTGGCCTGTTGTCAATTGATGAAAGTCTTTTTTATTAAACCTTTGCTATTGACATGATAATTCTTATGAAATTCTGAGGACTTCAGCACATTTCAATAAATAATTGATTTCTCTATTACCTTGTGCTAGAGTCCCTGGCAGACACAAATGAAATGAGATGTATGTTATGTATATGGGGTGATTCCTATTCCTTATTGTATTTTGTACCTGAATAAGTAATAAAGTAAATTATGTATTTGTTTGTTATAAATTCAGTGGTTTCAATATACAAAATAATTCTTTCTGA